>NW_022589728.1:7289523-7481928 GCF_004348235.1 Phoca vitulina | reverse complement strand
AAGAAAGAAAGAAAGAAAGAAAGAAAGAAAGAAAGAAAGAAAGAAAGAAAGAAAGAAAGAAAGAAAGAAAGAAAGAAAGAAAGAAAGAAAGAAAAAGAATTTGGTCCTGAAAACATTGAGCTCCTAGATCCAGCCATGCCTGAAACAAGTTTACTCCTAAACATTTTAGTTATGTGAGTCAATCAGATCACTGTCACTTAAGGAAATTTGGGATGGATTTTTTGTTACACAAAACTAATAATGTTACCAAATTATAAACTAGAATATTTAAATATTGTAGAAGACCATAGCTAGGGTGATGGGTGGTGGGGAGGATAGAAAAGAAGAGTGCTTGACTGATGAGGGAAATGACTCAGAGACAGTCTAGAGGATGAGCAGTAGCAGTAGTCTGCCTAGGAAGACCTGCACAGTCAGCAGCAAAGTGTGTCAATCATTTCACTTTAAAAATTATCTGAACATAAAAGCATCAAAACCAAAACTTCATCATAGGTTCTACAAAAACCATAAGCTTTCAAACAGATGGTGACACAATTCTGGTTGATGGGGTTTTTTGGGGGGGTTTTTTGTTTGTTTGTTTTTTTAAGATTTTATTTATTTATTTGACAGAGAGAGAGAGGCAGTGAGAGAGGGAACACAAGCAGGGGAAGTGGGAGAGGGAGAAGCAGGCTTCCCATTGAGCAGGGAGCCCGATGCGGGCCTCGATCCCAGGACCCTGGGATCATGACCTGAACCGAAGGCAGACACTTAACGACTGAGCCACCCAGGTGTCCCTCTAATGGATGGTTTTAAAGGAAACTGATGTGAGACAGGCAGCCTTTGTCCTGAAACCAGAGTTAACACAAAATAAGACCAGTTCTAAGGTTTACTTAAGAACAGAAACTTTTCTAGCAACTGACTAGTGGTTGTGATGACCAGGGTAGGCAGTTGCACAGGGCAGAGGAAAGATATTCCCAGGTGAGAATCATAGAGACCTCTCAGAGAAGTGAAGGGAGACATCATAAAGCACCAGGGAGAAATCAGTGACAACAAGTTAAAGAAGTCACTCTCTCACACAGAGGTCCTATTCCCAGACCAAGAAGTATGCTGATTCTTAACACAAGATTAGCATTTCCCTCAGGATTATCTGAGAAAGGACATCACAGAAAGACCTAAAAAGCAATCAAACCTAGCTCTCATTACACTTTAGTAGACCATCATCAAGACTATGTTAAAACTCCTTCAGACTCCCAACAAAATATTATTCCCTTAGTTTTGTTTTGTCTTACTTGTTGTCAATGTTAGCCACTGTTAACTAGCTCCATCTACAGAGTGAACATATATGAATATGTGTCTTTCAGAAGCCATAAACTAAAAAACCTGACTCTTGTTCTACAAGCATTCTTGGAAACTGTAAAGGTGTGGGCCAAATGCCCAGGGCCCTATCAAAGAAAGAAAGGCATGCACAGTTCTGTAACCCTCTTGTCTTGGTCTTCTCATGACATCGTGGTAACATATACAAAACTCATGAGGGGTCCCTTGAGTATATAGTGTATATACATTTTTCAGGAAGAGATAAATCTGCTGCAAGTTGGCAAAAGAAAAATTGGGACCCACGAGGGTCCCAGTTGCACCTGAGCTGCTCACCAAAGCAGACACTGGTTTTACCTGCTGATGTCTCTATGTCAGACAGGGAGGGGTGTGTTCCTCATATGCTCCTGCAGCCTGAGGAATGTACTGGTGTCTTCTGAAGGAAAACAATATCTAAATGTCTAAGTAGTGTCATGATGTTATACATAAATACTTGTACATGCAGCACTTCTAAAGAAGAAGAAAGAAATAGTGAAGGAAGAGGGTGAGGAAGAGGAGGAAAAGAAATGGATTTTCCTTCATTTTATATTCTTGAGAACTTACTGTCACCCTCATTAAATTATTCAAGACATAATCAAATTATATTTTCAAATGTATATTTGATTTGTGCCCCCTTCTGCCATAAACCTGATTATTAAAAGCACCATGTTCCATTTTTCTCTACTATCAAGGTGAACTAATGCTAGGAAATGCATATTCTTGCATTTTTTATCTGTGTATAACAGAGGAGAAAATTCTGTCTTAAACAGGATGTGTGCAGGATAAATTTTGTTTCTAAACTGCAATAACAAGAAGCTTTAAAGTAAATCGGACACTGTAAAGTAATTTTACAATGCCTTGGAAAGAGCCCAAGACTGTGGGTTCTTAAGTAGGTTCTCCCTGGTAAATGGTGCTGCCACCCCCTGCATGCACAATAAGTCTATTCCCTTGATAATTCCAAGAAATAGCCACTGAAGTGCATTTTAGTCTGATAAGAAAAAGAGTGGAAATATGTTCAGGTCTTTGAATTGTTTTTAACTCATTGTGGGGAAGTTCTTTTTTTTTTTAAGATTTATTTATTTGAGAGAGAGCAGGAGGTTGTGGGGAGGGGGTGAGGAGGGGGAGCCGAAGGAGAGGGAGGGAGACTCCATGCTGAGTGTGGAGCCCAACTCGGGGCCTGATTGCATGGTCTTTCTCCTCTAAGCCCAGCTGTCCCAGAGACATGTTTAGGATCTACCCACTAGGGACCCATAATCACTGGGGTCCATTCCAGGATGAAGGGTTACCACAATTATTGAGTCACTCTGCTCTTCAGCTCCCAAACCACCAAAATTCATTCTTCTCTCTTCTCAAAATCAGATTGCCTCTAAAGGTGGTGTGTAATGGAGGCAGATCCTAGAAACACAAAATGTCCATTTGTCCCCTTGGGGGATGATGTGCCAATAAGTCATGTCACAAGAGAAAGAAGAAAGACTCTTAGGTGCTTCTCCTTTTCAACATTGTACAGAAAGTCCTAGCCAGTGTAGTAAGGCAAAGAAAAAGAAACATAAGTCATACAAATTTGGAAAGAAGAAATAAAACTTTATTCACAGAGTACAGAGTTGTCTGTGAACAAAATCTCAAATAGTCAACAACAACAACAACAAAAACTACTGGAACGAATTGTGCATTATCAAAATCACAAGACCCATAGCTTAATTTTTTTAAAAGCAAATGTATTTCTGTAACTATCAACAAGCAATTGGAAATTGAAATTTAAAATATAATAATATTTTATTTATTCAGAAAACAAAATATTTAGGGATAAATCTAACAAATATGTGCAATATTGTGCTGAAAAATACAAAATACTGTTGAGAGAAATCAAAGACCTAAATAAAGGGAGAGATATGTTCATGGATTGGAAAGACTTAATATTGGTAGACTGTCAATTCTCCCCAAATTGATTACAGATTTAACTCAAGTTCAGTGAAATTGACCAACTGGATGCTACAATTTATATGGGAAAAAGCAAAAGACCTAGAGCAGCCAATACAATTTTTTATAAAATAGATCAAAGTTGCAGGACTCATACTACCTAATTTCAACACTTACTATAATTCTACAGTATTTAATACAGTGTAGCATTGGTTCATTATAGATCATTTGAACGTTATAGAAAGTCCAAAAATAGACCAACACATGTATAGTCAATTGATTTTTTTGACAAAGGTGCCAATATAATTAGATGGAGAAAAGATAGTTCTTTTTTTAAAAAAAAAAGATTTGTTTTATTCATTTGAGACAGAGCACAAGCAGGGGGAGCAGCAGAGGGAGAGGGAGAAGCAGGCTCCCCACCAAGCAGGGAGCCCAACTCAGGGCTCAATCCCAGGACCCTGGGATCAGAGCTGAAGGCAGACTCTAAACCATCTGAGCCACCCAGGTGCCCCAAAATGTATGTTCTTCAAAAGCCACCATTAAGAAATAAAAAGGCAATGGAGGCACCTGGCTGGATCAGTTGATCTCAGGGTCATGAGTTCAATTCACACATTGGGTGTGGAGCCTACAAGAAAGAAAGACAAAGAAAGAAAGAAAGAAAAGAAAGAAAAGAAAGAAGAAAAGAAGGAAAAGAAAGAAAAAGAAAGAAAGAAAAAGGAAGGAAGAAAGAAAAAGGAAGGAAGGAAGGAAGAGAGAAAGAAAGAAAAAGGCAAGGCATATACTAGGGGAAAATATGTACAATATAAATACCTAACAAAATACTTGTACCTAGAATATACAAAAATTACTCTCAATTCAATAATAAGAAAACAAACAACCCAACAAAAAGGATATAGAGATGTGAACAGACGCATAAAAAAGGATAATACCTGGATGGCAAATAAACATAGGAAAAATGTGCAACATTATTAGGCATCAGAGTACAAATTATATCAATTAAGATACCACTACATACCCATTAGAAAGGCTAAAATTTAAAACCATCATAATAACTGTTGACAAGGACTTAAACCAACTGGAACTGTTATTCATTAGTGGTAGGGAAGTACAATGGCACAAACATATTAGAAAATAGTTTCGCAGTTTCTTAAAATGTTAAACATATGTACTTTTAATATAATCCATATAATTCCACTCTTAGTATTAATCCAAAGAGACAAAAGCATATATTCACATAATTTGATCATGAATTAATGAATATGAGGTCTCTTCATAATAGTCAAATCTGCAAACAACCCCTGTGAATATCAACTGATAAATGGATAAACAAACTGTGGTACATCTGTAAAATGGAATACTAACTATTAAGCAATAAAATGAAAACAACTGACACATACAACACAGACGAATCTCAAAACCATTATGTTGAGCAAAGATGCCGACTTTAAAAAGTAAATTTAACATGATTCTGCATATATAAAACTCCAGAAAAAAATGAACTTAATCTACTTGACATAAAGCCATATCAGTGGTTGCCTGGGCCCAAGGTTGGGAGGTAATTGCTGTGGAAGGGGCACCAGGAATCTTTTGCAGTAATAGAAACATTGATAGGTGATGGGAATGTGGATATATATGCTTGTCAAAACTCATCAAACTGTAAACTTAAAGTAGATGCACTTGTGGTATGTAAATTTATATCTTAATAAAGCTGAAAACAATTTAACCTCCACAAGTCTTGCTTGGAATTGGACAAAGCAATCATGAAACTCATATGGAATGTGAAGGGGACAAAAATAGCCAATATGATTTTGGAAAAGAACAAGATGGAGGAAACCGTCCACCAGAAATCAAGAGTTACTGTAAAGGAAGGCTAATTAAAACTGTAAGATAGTGGTACAAAAATAGATTAATGGAAAAAATAGAAACTGAAAAGGATCTACTAACAAGAAAATTTACATATTAAAAGTGCTGCCTTATAAATTAAAATGAGAAAGGGTAGACTATCCAAATAAATAATACCAGAGCAATTAGTTTTTGATACAGAGAAAATTAAACATCTATGTTGAGATATCACATAAGCAGCTTGCTACGTAACTTTGGATCTCAGACAAAAAGTCCAGATTAAGTATATATTTAATCCCATGCCTACATATTATATGTGAAACCATGGGATTTGAGTACCTGGGAGTAGTAGAAATTGCTCCCGGGAAGTCTTAGGTACAACTGAAGAAATAAGCAACAGAGTTCAACTTTCTCTGATGGAAATTCATGCTTCAAGCTTCACACTGAGCTGGGAAATGATGTGAAGGCTGAAGTTCCTTTCCATAGGAGGAGGAAAGCCCTGAGACTAGTTGCAGTAAACCCAACATAGGACAAACCACATTACAGTTCAGCTGAGCTCTCTTTTTCTCTCTGTATATTTGGAGGCCCTCAGACTCCATAAATAAAGATGAACATGAAATATTCATCTGCCACACAGTTGCTTACAGGGAAGAGAGACAGGTTTTAGAAATGTTGGAAAGGAAATTATGGGGGAAAAAAGCATTCACGATATATCAAAATAAATAATATGACTGGAAAGAGTTATCTAAACCTGAACAAGACAAAAAGAAGCATCATGGAAATGATGCAAACATATTGGAGTAGGAAGAAAAAGAAGAAAATGGGGCATGAGATGTGATGAATGCAGGGAGAAAAAGGAATCAAAGGGATGGAATAACATTCCCTACAACAATGTCACAACTAATCCACTCAACAAATATCTACAGAGCACTTGATACATTCAGGCACTATTCTAGGTGCTAAGGTTTCAACAGCGAACAAAAAACAAAGCATGAATTCCAGAGCCAAACTGCCTGGGTTTGAATCCCAGCTCTGCTGTTTAGGCTATGAGATCGTGAGTGAGTTCTGTTAACTGCTCTCTTCCTCCATGTGTGCATCTATAATATAGGAGCTCTCCAATGGAGTTGATGTTGGGACTACTTGCATATAGAAAGAAATGTAGTGATGAATGGATAAAGAAGATGTGGTATATATATACAATGGAATATTATGCAGCCATCAAAAGGAATGAGATCTTGCCATTTGCAACAACGTGGATGGAACTGGAGGGTATTATGCTGAGCGAAATAAGTCAAACAGAGAAAGACATGTATCATATGACCTCACTGATAGGAGGAATTCTTAATCTCAGGAAACAAACTGAGGGTTGCTGGAGTGGGGGGTGGGGTGGGAGGGATGGGGTGACTGGGTGATGGACGCTGGGGAGGGTATGTGTTCTGGTAAGCGCTGTGAATTGTGCAAGACTGTTGAATCTCAGATCTGTACCTCTGAAACAAATAATGCAATATATGTTAAGAAAGAAAAAAAGAAGAAGAAGAATGTAGCAGGAGGGGAAGAATGAAGGGGGGGAAATTGGAGGGGGAGAAGAACCATGAGAGACAATGGACTCTGAAAAACAAACTGAGGGTTCTAGAGGGGAGGGGGTTGGGAGGATGGGTTAGCCTGGTGATGGGTATTGAGGAGGGCACGTTCTGCATGGAGCACTGGGTGTTATGCACAAACAATGAATCATGGAACACTATATCTAAAACCAATGATGTAATGTATGGGGATTAACATAACAATAAAAAATTTAAAAAAAAAAAAAGAAAGAAATGTAGTAGTGTTACTTATTATTTTTATTACTACCATTACTGTGTAAGTTAGATCATTGAAAATAAGTAGGCACTAAAAGATGATCACATGACAAACTGGATAAAATAAATTTAGACCAGTGATTTCCACTTGCAGGAAGCTGGAGTGGACAGGGGCGTCTGGCGGGTTCAGTCAGTGGAGCATGCGACTCTTGATCTCAGGGTCATGGGTTCAAGCTCACATTGGGCTTAGAACTTACTTAAAAATTTTAAAAAATGAATTAAAATTAAAAGGAAGGAAGGAAGGAAGTTAGTTGGAGTGGACAAACTTCCATCCCTACTTAGTAGTAACAAAGCACCCCTCTCCTACTGGAGTGGTGTCAGAGGAGGCCTACTGGATAGTCGGGACTTTCACAATTGCCCAGTGGAAATAAGGCAATTTCCTCCACTACAATATCAGTGGGGTCCACATAGAGAGCCAGAACTCTCACCCCCAATCAGCAGCAATGGGTCTCCTCAACAGAAGCCCAATGGAAAACCTGGACTTATTTCTCCACTAAACACTAATGAGAGGGCTTCTCTTTTTTCCTCCCGGAGTGGTACCAAAGAAGCCTAGCTAAAACAGAAGTTTTAAATAAAAACCAATCTCATACTATAATATGTAATATCCAGGTTTCAACTGAAAATCATTCATCATACCAAGAACTAGCAAGATCTTAAACTGAATGTTGGCTCAAAAGCTAGTCCCTTCATACCGAGGGCAAGGAGAGAAGGAAGAACAAACCACTCCAGGTACATAGCAGGGAACTTACATATAAGACTTATTTGGGGCAGGGGGTGGCGGACTGCAAAAAGAGTAGATCTAGTACCTGCCCATCAGAATCTTAAAATGTTATATAGAGGCCTTTAATGGGTTCGGTCACATATTCAGTCCAGAAGGTCTCAACAACTCATTGCTCTCTCTCTAGGCTGCGTCCTTGCAAATAGCTCCTACTGTGGGAATGTGAGCAGGGTGTAAGTTCCAAGGACAGGGGATGGGTGGGGGGGCCTCAGATTGCCCTGGTCCAGCTCGAGGGTGAACTGGCAGTCACACCCTATCAATTACCTCCTCCAAAACAGAATAAAGACAATCAATAGATGCCAACACCAAGATGACAGAGATACTAGAATTCTCTGACCAAGATTTTAAAACAATCATGATATAATACTTCAATGAGTAATTACATACATGCTTGAAACAAATGAAAAGGTGTAAAGCCCCAGAAAATAAGTAAAAAGCTGCATTAAAGAAATAAGAAGATATAAAGAAGAACCAAAAGGAAATTCTGAACTGAAAAATACAATAACAAAACAAATTCAGTGGATTTGGCTAAAAAATATAATAACAATACAAAACAAAAAAGGGTCAACGGCAGAATGGAAAGAATCAGTGACTGGAAAACAAAAAATAGAAATAACCCAATCTGAATGAAAGAAAATAGACTAAAAAAATAAAATGAACAGAATCTCAGGGATCTGTGGGACTATAACTTAAGGTGAGCATTCACATAATCAGAGTCCCAGAAAGAGACAACAAGGCTGAAAAAGTACTTGAAGAAATAGCAACTGAAATTTCCCAAATTTGTCAAGAACATAAATCTATAGATTAAAGAAGCTGAGCAAATTCAAAACAGGATAAATTCAAAGATATTCAGGCTAAGACACACCAGAATTAAATGAAAAACTAAGACAAAGAAAAATTCTTGAAAGGAGAATTGAAACCAGAAAAAAAAAATAATAACACTTACTGACAGGGGAAAAAGAAAACAAGAAATCAATGAAATTGAAACAGAAAAACAATAAAGAAAATCAATGAGCAAAAAGCAGGTTCTTTGCTAGATCAATAAAATTAAAAATATCTAGTGAGACTGATGAAGAAAGGCAGAAGACACAAATCACCAATATCAGAAATGAAATAGGAAGTATCACTGCAGATCCTGCAGATATCAAAAGGATAATAAGGGAGGGGCACCTGGCTGGCTCAGTCAGTGGAGCAGGAGACTCTCCATCTCAGGGTTGTAAGTTCGAGCCCCATCCCATGTTGGGTGTAGAGATTACTTAAAAATTTTAAAAAAATTAAAGGATAATAAGGGAATACCATGAACAACTTCATACACATAAATTTGGTAACTTAAAATGGACCACTTCCTTGAAAAACACATACTACCACCCAATATGAAATACATGATTTGAATAGCCCTGAAATAGATGATTTGAATAGACCTATTTGAATACTAACTGTTGAAGAAACTGAATTTATAACTAAAAACTTCCCTCAAAAAAGAACTTGCCTGGGACGCCTGGGTGGCTCAGTCGGTTAAGCATCTGCCTTGGGCTCAGGTCATGATCAGGGTCCTAGGATCCAGTCCCACATTGAGCTCCTTGCTCAGCGGGGAGCCAGGTTCTCCCTCTGCCTGCCCTCCCCCTGCTTGTGCTCTCTCTCTGTCTCTCTAACAAATGAATAAATAAAATCTTAAAAAAGAAGAAGAAGAAGAAAAAGACCTTTCTTTGCACAGATGGTTTCACTAGAAAATTCTCCCAATCAATTAAAGAATTAACACCAATTCTATACAAGGTCTTCCAGGAAACAGAAGAGAAGGGAAGACTTTCCAATTCATTTTATGAAAGTATTATTCATACCAAAATCAAAGACAGTACCAAAAAAAATGTCTATTCAGGTATTCAAATATAGCTCTCCAAATCTTTTGCCCATTTTGAAACTGGGTTGTCTGTTTATTGCTGAGTTGTAAGTATTCTGTATATATTCTAGACCCTAGACCCATATCAGATATACGATTTGCAAATATTTTGTCCCAGGTGGTTTGTTTCACTTTCTGGGTGGTGTCTTTTGATGCACAAAAGTTTTTAGTTTTGATAAAGTCCAATTTATCAATTTTTTCTTTGTTTCTTTGTACTTTTCATGTCATATCTAAGAAAACATTGCCTACTTTAAGGCCATACACATTTATACCTATACTTCCCTCAACGAGTTTTAGAGTTTCAGCCCTTACACTTCTATTCTATTGGTCTATAGGTCTATCTTTATGCCAGTACCAGATTATAGCCTTGTAGTGAGTTTTGAAAGTCAGGAAATGTAATTCCTCCAACTTTGTTATTCTTTTTCAGGAATGCTGGCATGTCCACATGAATTTTAGGATCAACTTGTTCACTTCTGCAAAAAAGACAGTTGGAATTCTGATAGTGATTGCACTAAATCTGTAGATCAATTTAGGCAATACCGGCTAGAAATGCATCATAAAAATATAAATTTTTCCAAAAGTGAGCTACAAATGCACTAGAATTCCAATTTGAATTCCAATTATTTTTAAACTGGAGAAAGGGATGTCCACGGTTACCCAACGCAGGCCTGAGAAGTACTCATGCAATGGGACCTGCTGTCTTGCTTTGTTTCTTATGAGTGGTGGTGAACAAGTATCTGTTATCTGATGTATACTGTTATATTCTGTAATTTTGAATGTCTTACATATTAAATAATAAATCATTTTAAGTGAAATACATTGTAAAAAAAATTTTTTAAAAGACAGAGGTTAACAGGGATGCAATAAAGGAGCACTGAATTCTGGGCCCTGGTTTGACATCTGGCTTGGAATCAGCTCTGATGATTCCACCTAGACAGAGAGAAAGGGAATTCCAGGGGAAGTGGGAGGGCAGGGAGAGGGCAGCCAGGGCAGCCCAGGATACTCTCACCACCCCTATGGATGGATGAACTTCCCTGCGGCCAAGTGGACACCATGCAAAGTGGCCAGGTCTCCACCATCTTGCAGGTGTGTTGCAAAGAAAGCTGAGTTGAGGTACAGGCGTCTGAGCCCAGAGCCTGTGTGATCACAGCCCAGGGCAAGGATTGAAAGGAAAAGCAGATATGGGTGAGTCCAGCCACAGTTCATCCCCCATTCAAGGAAGGAGGCAGTGTGGAGGCTCTAAGGCACTTACATGTGGCCCATGAGAGAGCCAGACCCTGGCACATAGTGCCTTTGAAGGCAGTAAATGTTTTTCAGAGAAACACCGGAGAGATCAACAATGGCCAGGTAAATAAAGACATCTGTCCCTTTCCCTGTCCTTCCTCCACACCTCCACCACCACCACCACCAGCCCCCCCCCACACAGCGGGAGCTGGCCTTAGAAAGGGAGGGGAGAGGGGCTATCTATAAGACAGGCAGTATCCCTCCTCCTCCAGGACTAGTAGATAGGGTCTCTGCTTAAGCCTTCAGGGAGGAGAATGGAAGGCATAAGCTTTGAACTAAGATCGAGGCTTTACAGTGAATTGACTTTTTATATTCTTAGTTTTCAAAATAATTCAGATGAGTTACATTTTAACAACTAAAAGTAACTAGAAAGTAATAAACTCTTCTCATTAAAGGTTCATTAAAGGGCAAGATAGGGAGATTTAAGAGAGCATAGTTAAAGCCACACAAAACTGTTTTGTGTTTATGTCCCAATGAATTAAGACTGGCCAGTAAAGTGGTTACTCTCCAGGCTCAGGCTGCACTGTTAGGTACACACCTGGGTTGGTGGGGCAGAAGCTCTCCCCTTCGTGCCCACCCATGGAAAGACCAGGTCAAAGTAACTTAGATTTCTTCCTCATAGCATCATTCAGTTAGGTGCTGTAAAAATACTTCCAATCCTTGCAAAGAATCTGCAGGTAGCTATTATTACCCACATTTTGTAGATGAAGAAACAGACTTTCTGAGTGGCTGGCAAAGTCACAGGGCCAGTAAATGAGCTAATGGTCTCTCTGCAACACACAACCGTGTCTATCTGCCTGTGGGGCCCTTGGCCTGCCCACCACAGTATGCCAATTATGTTAGCCCTCCTGGGAGGCCCTCAGAAACCCTCTCCAAAACCCTGTGTCTGGTCTCTCCACTGTGTCCAGAGCACGAAGAAATTCTGCCTCTTTCACTACTTTCGGCGGTTCCCTATTGCCCACCTTCACAGATAGATTTTTCAAGTCCCACTTCTCCTGGAATGTTTCTTCCCACGGTTCACACTGATCTTCCTGCTTTCAAATCTCCAATAACCCAAGACCCTGAGTCCAGTACGTTTGATGTGATATTGCAAGGGGGCAGAGGAAACACTTCTCCAGGAACCCCTGAAGCTAAAAAACAGCCTCAAGCTCAGCCTGAGGGAGGAAGTGGGGCGGATCAGCTAGAAAGGATGTTGACCCCCACGGGTCAGACAAGAGGAGGGGCCCTCTGGTCAGAGGGAAGTGAGAACAGGGAGTGCCTGGAAGAGATTGTTCATGCTTTAAACCCGGGCCAAACTAAATGAGTAATGAGAGAGAGTCTGCGGAACCTCACTATATATAGCTAGGCCTAGAGACTCTCTCACTGGGAAAAGAGCCGGGCCCCCCTACATAGTCTTAGGGTCTACTGGTCCACAACAGGCCCAGTGGTACAGCCCAGGAGACTGCTGGGGGAAAGCCAGGAACTCAATCTTCTCCTTTTTTGATTCTTCCGAGTGGTGTCAGTGGAACAGGATGTAGGCCCCACTTGGGAAGAGGAAGGCCTCCCTTCCGTTGCAAACATGGACGTCTCAGCCGTTGGTAATGAACTCCTAAGTGAGAGCTGACTCCTGCCTCCACACAATCACCTGGCTGCAGAGGGTATAGGTGCTCAGGCATCCTTGGGTTGGTGGAACATGGCGTCTGTCTCTGAAGGTCTTTGGGAAGCTCTGTCTCTCTCCATAGGGGGTGCATCTCACTGTCTCCATAGCTGTATTTTTGGAGATAAACTTCTCTGGGAAAGGAGAGTTCTGGGAGGACTCCAGCACCCATGTCTTTATGTCCATACACAGCTTTCCTTCCCTCAAGGGAAATTCTGAGGAAGCCAGCCATCTTGTAGAGTTCCAGTTATACACCAGATACATTATACTATCTAGTACCCCTCTTGACAAATGGTGTTGTCCTGGTGACTGTTGGATAAGAAGTCTAGTCAGTATTGCTCAACATTAGGATAAAAGGAGCTCCCTAGGATCTGGGGGAAGGAAAGGTCAAGTGTGGGAAGTCAGGCACCCTTCCAAGCTGTGCAGAACCATAACTAATGCCGTGTAACTAGGGCTTTGCCTCAGGGTATCAATATTGAGATGATTGAAGGGGGTAAAATTTTTTTTAAGAATGACTTTAGGGGCACCTGGGTGGTTCAGTCATTAAGCGTCTGCCTTCAGCTCACGTCATGATCCAAGCATTCAGGGATGGAGCCCCATATCGGGCTCCCTGCTCAGCAGGGAGCCTGCTTCTCCCTCTCCAGCTCCCCCTGCTTGTGTTCCCTCTTTCGCTATCTCTCTCTGTCAAATAAATAAATAAAATCTTTTAAAAAAATAAAAATAAAAATAAATAAATAAATAAAATCTTTTAAAAAAAAAGATTTAAGTAGCACCTGGTGATCAAGAGCAATTAATTCAAACTGGAAATTCTCAGAAGCCCAGTATTGCTAGTAACATTTATCTGTAAACTCTACCATTGATTACAAAGTTGACAAGAGTTGCCATCTTGCTTGGCCTTGAGCTGCTGTCGCCACCAGCAAAATTTTTGAACTCCAGGTCTTTTACCCTAAACTGAAAACAATCTCCTGGTTTCCAGAAAGATGTACATAACTTCCTTCTATCACTAGGAATTTCTGCCACTTCTTCCTCTGTATTTTCCAGTCTGAGTGAGATTTTCCTGTTTCACTATTGCTCCATTTTGCATTTCAATGGCCTGACCTTTGCCTTCTGGTCTAACTCCCCCTCCTTTATATCCTGAATGACTTGATTAAATCCACTCACACTGGTGGGGTGTCTCATGAAATATGCACAGAGAAGATTCTAGTCTTCCTACCCTCCTCTCCTCCCACGGAGATGGGGGGGTGGTGTTCAATACCCACTGCTGAACACATCCCACTTCCCTGGCTGCACAACTCTAGTGATCTTCACCTTCGACCCCTTCAGCGGCCACACCTTGCACATTATCAGCCCCCTAACCCAAATCATCTCTGAAATCTCCCTCTGATGCATTCCCTGTTATTCTGGTTTCTCCCTCCCTTTTTTCCAAACCTAACACAATCCAGAACTGATTTCCTCCATACCTATCTCCATTAAACTCCTGAGCCAAAATCTCACCAATGCTCCATGGCCCTGTTGTCTATCTTTCCACTGCTCTTAAAACTCCAGCTTTGAAAGAATCCTACAGTCCCATCTCTCTGTTTCTACATTGGAGCTGCTGACCATGCAACCCTGAAGATGGGAATCATTCTATGAAATCCACTCCCCCCCCAACACCGGGCCTTTCAGACTGTACCAAGGGCCTTCCAGAGTGCACCAAGGGCCTTCCAGAGTGCATGGAGAACCTTCCACAGTGCTCCAAGGGCCTTCCAGAGTGCACTAAGAACCTTCTACAATGCACCAAAGACCTTCAGGCTGGAACTCCTCTTCTCAAGTCCCAGGCTCCGCCTCTCCCACTCCCACCCCACCACCACCTTCTTGGGTTATCACTCACTCTAATTCTACAAAGAAAACAGAAGTAATCTCCTTTAGTTTCCTCATCTTCTCACCCCCATCTCCCTCAACCTTGACCCAGAAATACCCCCCCATTGCCCACCCACCTTCCCCACTTGGCTCTCTCCTCCTTCAAGGCCTCAGGTAAGCATCAGCACTTCCCTGAGGACTTCTTGATCTATAGTTAGTGCTCAATAAATATTGGCCATTATTACTTTTATCCCATGTCTTTTCACAAAGAATCCATCACTCTGCTTTCTGCCAGAACATTTTTTGTACTGAACTTTATTACACTGACCACACATCAATGATTATTTATCTACATGCCTGTCCCTCATGTAAAACCACCAGCTGCTTAAGAACAGGGAAAATAATACAGTGTCTGGCATATAATAGACGTTCAATAAACATTTGATGAAATAAATACATAAGCAACTGACTTCTCAGATAGCTCTGTGATACCAATAGGTTCCTCTATTTAATGGCTGCAATTAGAATCACTTCAAGAGATTTTCAATTTTGAAATGCCCTGAGTACAGGCCAAACCAATGAAGTCAGAATCTCTTAGGAAGAGACCAGACCTTTGTTTTTAAAGACAGATTACAGGGATGCCTGGGTGGCTCAGTCGGGTAAGTGTATGCCTTTGGCTCAGGTCATGATCCCAGGATCCTGGGATTGAGTCCCGCATAGGGATCCTTGCTCAGCGGGGAGCCTGCTTCTCCCTCTGCCTGCCATTTCCCCTGCTTGTGCTCTCTCTTCTTTCTCTCTCTCTCTCTGACAAATAAATAAATTTTTAAAAATAAAAAATAAAGATTGATTGTAGTCCACAGCTTGCTTTGAGAATCACTGCTTTATGGGAGGTAGCAAGACTCAGAAGACCTAGCAGATATCTAATTCTATTCGGCTGTGTTACAGGACATGCCTGACTGTGATCTCATAAGAGAGACAAGCAAACAAGAAATAAATTCATGGGACGCCTGGATGGCTCAGTTGGTTAAGCATCTGCCTTTGGCTCAGGTCATGATTCCAGGGTCCTGGGATCGAGTCCCGTATTGGGCTCCTTGCTCCTCAGGGAGCAATATGGCTGCTTCTCCCTCTGCCTGCTGATCCCCCTGCTTGTGCTCGCTCTCTCTCTCTAATAAATAAGTGATAAAATCTTTAAAAAAAAGAAATAAATTCATGAAACATTAAACAATAAGAAGTTGGGTGAGATCAGTGGAGGTACCCATCGGGTGGAGCAGTGGGCTTCTCCCAGCACCAACACAGGCTGTGCCAGCTCAAGTCCGTCAGATTTGGAGGGACACATACTCACTGTTCATCTCCCTGGTTCCTTCTCTCAACGAGCAGCATAATGTCCCAGTGCTATCACACCTGTGCTTCTAATTTGAACATTTACAGGACCTTGGAGAAAAGCAAGATAACCTCAGAGAGTTGGAAGGGCAGGCTGTGCGGGGATAAAGAGAAGGGCAGACATGGCCATCGGGCAAAAATGACCCAAAACTGTCCAGTCTAGTGGCCCTTCTGAAATGGCTTTATGGCGTTTGTTCCTGAACTTGGCATTTTTTTGCTCAAGAACAGTCTCTAAGAAGTCAGTATGGATAAGGGATTTGGGGTCTGCCTTGTTCAGGAATTTGGTAGAAATATAGAATCTTGGCCCTACTCAATCAGAATTTGCATTTTAGCAAGATCCCCAGATGATTTGCATGCACATTCAAGTTTGAGAAACACTGTGTTAGACCAGAATCTGATGTAAAAGTGCCTGAAATTCGGCATTTCTAACAATCTCTCAGGCAATGCAAATGCTGCTGGTCCAAGCAAATACCCACATTTAACATTTCCCTGTGACAACCAAAGGAATCAGCAATCACAGCCTGCTCTGTCCCTGATTATCTGTTATGAATTCTTGTGTTTTGAGTGAGAAGAAAACCAACTCCAAGTGGTTTATTTTTTTTTTAAGATTTTATTTATTTATTTGACAAAGAGAGAGAGCAAGCACAAGCAGGGGGAGCCAGAGAGGGAGAAGCAGACTCCCCACTGAGCAAGGAGCCCAGGACCCTGGGATCATGACCTGAGCCGAAGGCAGACGCTTAACTGACTGAGTCATCCAGGCGCCCCTCCAAGTGGTTTAAACAGTAAATGACTTGCATTTGTTCATAAAACTGAAGAGTTCAGAGGTATGCACCCTCCCCCACCTCCAGGAGCCTTGATTTACAGGGACTTAGATACCATCACCTGGAATCCATATTCTCTCCTGTCCCTCTCTGATCTACCTCGTCCCACAGTGGCATCATGCCTATTCTCCAGTCAGTGACCTCCAGGCTTTCTCCCCATCATGAGCAAAATTTCTGAGGCTGAGAATAACAGCAGCTAACATCCTTCCTACCACCTTTTACCTGTCACACAAAAAGTATCATGATCAATTTTATTCAATCAAGTCTGAAGGGCTGTGGGGAACTCCCTTCTATGGAACCATTTATAGAAAACCTGGACTTTCTCTACCCCAGTAGATGGGCTCTCCACACCCCTCTCTGTGGCATCATCAACAGGCACCCTTGTCCTCTAGTTTTGTGGTCAGCTTTGGCCAATGGAAGGCACTATCAGAAAGTCAGAAACAGGACAGGAACAGGATTTTTTTTTCCCCAGGGACTATTTTCTGGTCACATTGCCAGTGACTTCATTCCTCTTCCCAAGGCCACAGGCGTGGCTGGCAGGACCCTTAAAGCTACCATTATCCTGGGTTCCAGTGACTGCCTCTCCCCATTCCCAGTTATGACTGGACTATGCTCTGAGCTACAACAAAATTTAGGATGCTTCCAGTCCCACTACAGATTCCCTTATACAGACTCTCTGTTCCTTGATCTTTCTTCATTCACCCATTTTAAGTACACCAGCTGTTTCCTGTGGGACCCTGACACAGACACATCTTATTTAATTTTGCAAAAGAATATAAAATCTCCATATACGCAGAATATTTTTAGAGCTTTATTTCCAAATTTACAAAGATGTTAATAGCCAAGAACTTTAGAAACAATGATTTGAAATGTAGAAGATAATTACATGTTTAGAACTAGCTGGAAGGAGATAATTTTAGAAGGAAAAAAGTGCTTTCTACTACTGCTCGGTTTTTTCCCACTTTATAAAAAAATTTTTAGGGGTGCCTGGGTGGCTCAGTCGTTAAGCGTCTGCCTTGGGCGGGGGTCATGATCCCAGGGTCCTACTCAGCCGGGAGCCTGCTTTTCCCTCTCCCACTCCCCCTGCTCGTGTTCCCTCTCTAGCTGTCTCTCTCACTCTGTCAAATAAATAAAATCTTTAAAAAAAAATTTTTATAGGGGGCGCCTGAGTGGCCCGGTAGTTAAGCATCTCCCTTGGCTCAGGTCGTGATCCCAGGGTCCTGAAATCGAGCCCCTCTGCTCAGCGGGGAACCTGCTTCTCGCTCTCCCTCTGCTGTGCTCTGCCTACTTGTGCGCTCTCTCTGTCAAGTGAATAAATAAAATCTTTAAAAAATATATTATTTTATAAAACAAAAACTTAATTGTAAAAGCCTTATTGTTTCTTTAAATCAAACGTTAATGTGAAAATAAGTACATATATAGAAAATGGGAAAAGATGGATTTTATATATGTTTAAGCAGAGCACATTTTTGCGCATCCGTTGAGATGTTAACAATGTTAGGGGCGCCTGGGTGGCTCAGTCATTAAGCGTCTGCCTTCGGCTCAGGTCATGATCCCGGGGTCCTGGAATCGAGAACCCCGGGGGCTCCCTGCTCAGCGGGAAGCCTGCTTCTCTCTCCCTCTGCTTGTGAGAGGGAGAAGCAGGCTTCCCGCTGAGCAGGGAGCCCGACGCAGGGCTCGATCCCGGGACCCCGCGATCATGACCTGAGCCGAAGGCAGATGCCTAACGACTGAGCCACCCAGGCGCCCCTAAATAAATAAAATCTTTAAAAAAAAAAAAAAATGTTAAACGTTGTTCTTACTAAAATGTTCATTCTGAGAAAGACAGGAAAGTTTCTATTTTGTGACAGTTGTAGCAATACACCATAAACTGGCAACGGAACTCAGAGGACAGAGGCGAGGATTCAGGCCCGGGCCCGCACCCGAGCTGTCCAGCAGGAGACAGTGGCGCGAATGGGAGGGCGGGTTCCGGTCGGAGGGCTGGCTCGGGTTTGCGCCCTCCCGGCAAGGCAGAGCCTGGGGAGGAGAGATGCCGGTGAGCGCATCACCCTGTAGTACACTCGCAGGGCGCTGGGGGGCGCCCGGAGGCCCGACCCTGGCGGGCCCTGGGGTTCGGGGCCGAGCGGGGGTGCCTGTGGACTGCGGGTGGCTCCCAGGGCCCCGCGAAGTCGGAAGGGTGTAGGGGCCGCCGGACAGTCCCGGGGCAGCGGCACGGCAAAGAAGGCAGGATCCGGCTCCATGAGGTCCAGCGGGGACGTGTCCGGCGTGGGCAGCCTTCGGCTGGGGGCGCGCCCAGTCCCTGGTAGTAGCGCTAGTGGCCGCAGCGGCGGGCCCGCGGGGAAGCCCCGCTCCGGGAAGGACAAGCACATGGCCACGCGGCCGCCTGAGTTTAGGAGTCGGGGGTCGGGGGGGTGGGGAGAGCTAGTTCCTGTTACCTGGCTGGTCCTACAAAGGCCCAGCGCCGCGCCGCCTCCTCCAGGAAGGCCGCTCCTCCCGCCCAAGCCCGCCTCGATGGGGATAGAGCTGCTTCCCAGCTCTCAGAGGGCGGACATCTCTCCAACCCGAGGGAAGCCCAAAAAGCGGCGCCCCACGGGCTTTTTCATCCAAACCACAAGAGTGTGATAGTGGAGGTTAATATTAACCATTATGCCAGAACATGAACACCAGGAAGTCCGTCAACCAACGATTACTGGGGCAGATTTCACCACTTCGACCAAATCAGCGTGCTGGGACGCAGTCTCAGTCTTGCGATGTTAAGGTCCTTGAAGGACAAAGCTTCCTGGAAGAGCCAACACCTGCCCCAATAAGGTAGGCAACTTAAGGACAGTCTCCAGAAATGAGTACCGCCAGCGGAATTTATGGACAATTTGGCTGAGATGGGACAGGGAAAGAACTGCTCTTTTACGTAAAAGATGGCATTTGAGGCGTGCATTTTCTTCCCCTTTCGAGTGAAATGTGCGCCCCCACTGAATCCCCTATATTTGAAGTGCAAGTATTCTCCGTTCACGTGCACACAGATTTTGCAAGTGTGAAATGGAGTCTGATGACTCTTAACTGTGCATGAAAGGATTAAGTCAACATACAAACTTACATTGGACTGGAGATAGGACAAGTGGGGCCGACCCCACTGAAGAGTGCAGAGAACCACCCACCAGGGAAATAGAGGTTTATCTTCTAGGAATACAGGAACGCCAAATATATACAGTTAACTGAAAAGGCAAGCTGCAGAATAGTAGGAAAAATGTGATCCCATTAGTGGGGGAGGGGGAAGGAGAAAAATCCTACATGTCTTTAGGATTGTAGATGCGGAAAAAACGTGCCCAAGGGAAATCAGGTTTTGTAAGCAGTCACTAGCTCTGAAGTTCGGACTGGGACAGGAATAATAGTTTTCCCTTGGTGTGGTACTTAAATTTTTATTTTAAAATGGGAGATTAAAATTTTTAATAAAAGCCATTTACGCAGAAGACAATTATTTTACATTGATAAGATGGTAATAAAGTCTGGCCATTTTATTCCCTCTCTTAAAAAAACAAACAAACAAACCCCTCCCTCACTTCAAAAGACTGAAAGCGGAATGAGCTGGAACTCCTCACAACAAAGGCCACCGTCCCCGGCTTTTCTAACACAAATTTCAGCATCAAAAAAAAAAAGAGAGAGCTCAAGACTGCAGTTTGTCTCGCTTGAAATTCTAAAGCTTTGCACATTTTTCTGAAAAGTGCTGTTGAATGCATTTCCAGCTCCAATTAATGACAAGCAGTTTTATCTGTATAAATCTCTCAATTTCTTACCTGAGAATGAAGAAGGAAGGAATCGGCTCTCTTATAAGAGCATTCGAGTTTTCTTTTTTAGGGAGCCTTGCCTGATTAGATGATACCTTTAAAACCTTTCCCAAAAGCGCAAAATTTCGTGTTATCATTTACACCTGAAGATGGTAGAGTTTGCTCTTGACCCTCTGTTTAATTTCGTCTCCCGCCCCCAAGATAATTGTGCACCTGCCGGCCAATTGTTTCCCCAGACGTAAAACTACCTACACGAACAAAGGTAAAGCCACTGACGCACCCACGCGGATTTTCCCGGAGCCCCCCCTGCAGAAGCCCACTCGTCCCACGTCCTTCTCGGTTATCCATGCCTGCGCCCCTGCTCTCCGTCTCCCCTGGCGTCCGGCGCAGCTCCTCGTCCTGCGGGGGTCCGGCCCAGCTCAAGCCCACGGCGCTCAGCCTTGGCCACACCTTGAAGACGCCGGAAGCGAGCCTGGCCCTAGGCTCGGCCCGCCGCCCCCGCCGGCGCCCCGCTGCTCACCGCCGCCTCGCCCTTCGCGTTCCTGTCCCCGAGGGGGCTCAGCGACTCGGCCCAGGGACAGGTACACAAACTGGCCATCACCGCGGACAGCGCGCTGCGGGTCTGGCTCTGGTCGCCACCGCTGCCCCCACAACCCTTAGCCTGACAAGCCGCCTCCCCCGACCGGGGGGAGGGGGTGGGAGCGAGGGTGGGAGAGGCCCTGCGGGCTGCTCCAGTCTGCGGGGCCTGCCGCCGTTCCTGGACAGTCCCAGCCCACCGCGCAGCTAGCGTCCCTTGCCGGCCCAGTGACACTGCGGGCGCCCGGGGCCGCGGGCCCTCTCTGCACTGATGTGACACATAGAGAACCGCTGCTCCGGCCGCCCAGCTCCACACGTGCGGCGGCGAACTCAGGCGCCGAGCATCGCAACGCGCAGCCGCTCGCCGGGTAAAGCGCAGCCCGCGGATATTGGGTTTAATGTTACGCTAAGCAGAAAATAGCACGCCGAGACCCCAATCCCCTCCCCTAGTCAGAGGAAAGTCAGTCCCGGATGTCACGTCCAGATGACCTTCTGAAGTCTCCTCGCGGCAGGCAGGCTCCTGAACCAGTACAAAAGGGAAGCCCTTGTTCCAACCTTCGAATCGGATTCGTTTTAGGCCGAGTATACCCGCGCTGGGCGGGCACAAGGCCACAAAGCTAAGGGCTCAAAACGCCCCGAGGCAAAGCGCACGACGTCGCAGTCTTTCTGTCCTTCTTACCAGGGTGGCCTCGCTGGCGGTGCTCTCCTTGACCCACACTCCCGGCTTTTTTTTTTTTTTTTTTTTAAAGCACCAAACCTAAGATCTTTTACCTTCTAAGTTAAAATCATTGCAGAGCCTTGCTAAAATGTTCCCCTGAATTAATGGCAGCCAGAGTGCCGATTCCCGGCGAGGGCAGCGCGGCCCCTGGGCTTCCTGTGCCTCTTCTGCTCGGAGACGCCCGCGCAGGAGGGGAGCGCCGCAGCCTCCCGCGGACCCAGAAGGACAAGAGGCGGAGGGGTGGGGGGGGGGGTGGGGGTGGAAACCGACTTCGGAGTTAAGAGATGCCCCTCTATATGACTGTAGTTTTTCTTCGCGTAAAGCTTCAGGGACACTCTTCTCTTTCTCAGTGGGTGTAAGAAGTGTGTGAATTTAAAATTACAACCAGGGTGGTAAGCAGTGCCTTTTGTCTGGATTCACTGAAATGCCATAAAAATGGATAGCTTTCCTTATAACCCGTGTATCAGCATTCCATCTCTCTCCCCACCAAAAAAAGAAAAAGAAGAAAAGAAAAAGAGAAAAGAATCTTTACCAATGCCCACTTTTGCAGAAGAGAGGAGTATAGCTGGGAGGGAGCATCAATATCCTCACCTTTCACAGTGGGGAGTAAAGAATTCCCCGCCTTTGTGAGAGTGTGTAATCCTAGTATTTAAAAGGCAATGCAATCAATAGAAGAAATGGAAATAAGGGTATAATTACGATCGGTGGATAGAGGAAATGCTTAGCTATTAGAGTAGGAAGTTAGTGTCTAAAACTGATAAGCACCGAATGAGCTGAGCAGGCGTATTAATTGATTAACCTCCAGAGGAAGAGTTATTAACGTCTGTAGATAACGCTTAGTAGAACCTCCCTCCCCCAAAAGGATTGGTTGACTGTGGAACTGGGGCTAGGGAAGGATGGAATCTTTCTACAACTCTGTTTATGTTATTAGCCCATCTATAATGTTGCTCTTTTGTAAGCAAGTGCATCATTAAAATTTTTAAATTATTTTTAAATGAATAAATAAAAACTACACTTTCTACACCCACAATCTCTTTACTGAAACTACAAACTTGTAGTTTTTTTTTCTTATTTCTCTCTCTTATAATCTCACTAAGCCTTTTTCAGTTTAATATTTTTGGTCTGTGTGTGTGCATCTGCAAGCCCTACTAATGTTTTCAAACGTCCAAATGGATTTATTAAAATAAACAGAAGAATCCACTACATAGGGAACAGCTACAAAATTGTTCATTCATGTCAAGGATGTCAGAATTTTCTTCTCTTCATCCCCTCTACCATAGCCCTGAGGAAAGAACTTCTGAGGACTGAGTGATTCACAAACCTGAGTATCAAGTTTCAGGGTTACTTGGAACTGCCGGAAGTGAGAATTTATTTCTCAATTTGCTGTCCTTCCCCATACCAGTCTGCTTATTCACCCTCAAGAATTCCAACTCTGTTCAGTCCTAAAAAAGAAAATACATGCAAATATGATTCAGGACTTGACAAACTATGATTGGTGGGAAGAAGGCTGGCCTGAATGATGAATGTTAGCAGACTTGATATTGCATTCAGTGTGTCCCAATTACCCGTCCCTTGATAAAGACCTTGAGATTTTCGTGTGAAATGGGAATTTATATGAATCAAAGTGACAATTATTCCTATTCTCATTTTATAATCAAATAGGCTGAGCTGTCCAAAGTTCAGAGTAAATCATAGATGATCTGTGTTTCCAGCTAGTATGGACAGTCTTAAAAGGCTGTAAAATTCTCAATCCACTAATCAAAGCACCAGGGGAGGCAAGTTCCTGTTGTCTTCTCTTTTCCAAAGGAATAATGAAATTAAATTCTTCAACTCTGCTGAGATAGATAGAGATACACAAAATCCAAAGTTAAAGAAGGGCAGAGAGAGGAGAGAGCATTTTCTGTGACACTAAAGCAATCCTTTTAGCACAATCTCATTTGGTCCCTACAATAATCCAGTGAGGAAAACAGGGCTATTATCATCATTCCTATTTTTTTTTCAGTTGAGCAGACTGGAGTGCAGAAAAAAATTAGTTTGACTTCTCCAAACTCACAAAGCTAAGTTACCGAACCAGATGACCTTCTGACTCAAAAGGCAAAGCCTTCTTTTAGAACACTGCCCTTCTCTACTCTTTTCTCCAATATCTTATTCTTTTGTGTTCTTAAATTTGATGTTCAAACACATTTTTCAGGAGAAAGGAGTTTAGCCACTGGTGACTATAGGAGAGAGGCAAAGCAGGAACTCCTAAATTCTTCATGAATCCCCAGTGGAAAATTAAGGTACAAACTAACAAACATGTACTCGGGCAATTTTCTGAGTACTTATGAGGTGCCTGGTCAGGTGATGCAAAGTGAAGACGGACAGTCTTTGCCCCAGGAGCTCTCCTGGTAGCCAGAAGAATCAGGCAGACCAGAAAACTGCTCAGCCTACTGCAAGCTTGCCACAATTCTTCTTTTCCTTGCCTAACAAGAGATCAGGTTTAAGGGAGGGCACTGATTCCTGGCAAAGTGAGCATTGACCATGACCCTGGAAAAGGCTGGGTCCACAACATATCTACTGATATTTGTGCCCATCTGCCTTTTTGAGCAACATCAGTTTGGGGACTATTTATTATGAGTTCAACTTTGGCAAAGTTTTTAAGACTTTGGTTAAAGTGGAAACAAGACTCTCCAAGCTAAAACATCTTTAGCAAGAATAAGATGTTTAAAAGTTGTTGTTGTTGTTTTGTTTTTTTTTATTAAGCCAAATTTTGTTTGGACCTGAGCTGTAGAGAAAGTTATATTAAAGAACATCATTGTTATCATAGCAACAACTTATTTAGCATTTGCTGTATATTAAGCAATTTTATACTGCACTAAGAAATACTATTACACTATTTAAATACTGTTTTATACTGCCTTAAGAATTTTTAATATCCAGAATCTTGAATAAAGCCAGTGGTCAGGTTTTTGTGTTTGTGCAAGGGGGACAGTGCAAATTGAACTGTTGAGTCACATAAAGGTGCCTAATAATTTAGAAGCAAGCACACAACAACTTTCTCATTAGAAGGAAGAGAGGGGTGGGTGTTACAGTGGAAAATTAAAGAGACACAGCTGGTTCCCAGGCCAGAGGCCCCGAAGAAATGCTTTGTCTGCCACAGGCTCATCATGTGGAGGAACAAGAATCAAACATCCCTCATCCTACTCCAGATGGGGATGGGTAGGGACATCAATACAACTTTTCTTCAGAGAGTATTCTGGACTCAGAAGGAAGCACCTTGTAAGCAGGAAGAATAAATTTATGCTGAAATAACGGGTGTAAAATATCTCTCCCTGTCCAGTATTGTCAAAACAAATCAAAGGGGAATCGGGGGGAGGACGGGAATATTGAACATCTATTATATGACAGGCACAATTCTGAGTATTAAAAACAAAATGAAATGGGACATTTTAAAATGTTAGAGATCATACTCTGGTTTCTCTTCAGATCGCATAAATCTTTCACCTTTTACTAAAATGTTAGAGATGATATATTTTGGTTCATAGCACCCCAGTCCATCTGTTCTGAATTCCTTTTGCGTCTATGTGTTTTCCTGATATCAGCCAGCTGGTAAAGAACAAGCCAATGTTTTTTGCGGTGTGATTCAAATGAAAGGTACAATAATCCTCAGAGATAAGAATAATAAGTGAAAGATATAGTTTCATTGTGATATCATCTATTAGCTGCTTGTATAAGTAACAAGTTTATTTGTAATTTATTACACCCACCGTGGTAGCTTTAATAGAGATGCAGTCAGTGTCTTTAAGAAAGAAAATATCCTCCTACTTTCTATCTGGGTCTCTCAAAGGTATGTAGACTCTTCTGTCATCAAGTCAGGATATCCCAGTCCATTCCTACCTCCTGACACATTTCTAAAGTACTCAGGGGCCAGGGTGGAGGGTGAGTGTTGGAGGCAAGCAATGTATCCTTTATGTATTTGCTTCCAAAATTAAGTAGTAAAAAGCGGAGACAAATTTAATATTTCTTTACAAACCAGTTACTAGCTGGCACCTGTGGTCACTTCACTGAGTTGGCTGAGGAGAGAGGGCTGTATGCATTTGGGGATAACACAGAGTTGTCCAAGTTTTACATTCTGTCCTTCACTTTAAAACTATATTGGTGGGTGCCTCGGTGGCTCAGTTGGTTAAGCATCTGAATTCCGCTTAGGTAATGATCTTGCGGTCCTGGGATCCAGGATCAAGACCAGCTGTCATTGGGCTCCCTGCTCAGTGGGGAGTCTGCTTCTCCCTCTGCCCCTCCCCTTGGCTCATTCTCTCTCTCTCTTTCTCAAATAAATAAAAAATAAAATCTTTAAAAAAATAAATAAATCTATATTGGTGTCTCTGACAGGCCCCAGTGCTCTTTTCTTGGTTTTTCCACCAGTGCCCACATCCCTATAGTTAAAAATAAGAAAGGGTTATTTAAGGATAACATCTGTTTCAATAACCTGTTGCTGTGTAACAAAGCTCACCCAAAACTCAGTAGCTCATAAAAACCATTTTTTTAAATCTTTAAAAAAAAATTCTAAATAAACAAATAAAAATCTTTGCCACCTGTGCATTGGCTGAGCTCATATGGATATTTATTCTTCTAGCCTCTCTTGATTTACAAGTGGATGGTGGCTGGGAGATGGAGTCAGCTGTCAGTAAGGGTGAGCTCTCTACCTTTGCAGGGAGTCACAGGGCCTCTCCTCTCCCCGCTGTCTCTCCAAAAGTGGTCTCATCACCCTGGTAATTGCTCAGTAGCTCAGAGCTCCCAGGAGTACAAGAAATAACCTGCTAGGCCATCTTAATGGTTTGTCCCCCAGCTGACACTGCATCACTTCTGGTCCATTCTCTTGGGTTAGAGTAGCAAGTCCAACCCAGATAACACAAGGAATTTATACAAGGATATAAATACCCAAGATATGGTCCATGGGGGCCAACCCTGAGGACTCACTCCTGCCACCCCAACTGCACAAAGGCAAAAACCATACGTTCACCTTGACAGCACATCAGGAGTTTCCTCTATACTTTGAGAAAGGGACGTACCACTCCCCATGTTCCTTGATTCACATGTCTCAGGAAGGGAGAACTCAGTAAAATGAGAGAGTTCTTGACATGTCCCTTTGTGTTTTCCAATACAGGGAAACTGCTTGTTGCTTCGATGCTGCAGTGCCAAGCTTTCCAACAAAGCTTCACCATCACAGCTTCTAAATCTGAGGGTTTCAGATTCCCACACCCCTTGGATGGGTTGCCAGGGGTCATGAATTGCCTAAAATTATGTCTAAAATATTGTGTGCGTGCGTGCACGTGTGCACTCTTGGGGAGAGGCTTTCTGGCTTTCCTCAGACCATCATCTAAGGTGAATTCAAATTAGCAAGACCTCTAAGAGTGTTTATAATTTCAGGGGCGCAGCCTTGCATTTTTACCTCCTGACTTACTTCTCCAGTAGGGGAAAAGCAATGTGTCTTTTATGTATGTTTCTACAGTAAAACAAAAAGCAGTCACTAGCTGCCACCTGAGACCACTTCATTGGAGTCTGCCTGAGGAAAGAGAAGGAATGGGCTGGATGCCTGTACCAAGAATTACTGTGAGCACTAATTCTCCTTTGTTGGGGTTAAAGGCCCTGGAATTGCCTAAAATTTTTTAGCTCTTACTATTTTCCACCTGTACCTGGTGAATAGTTAAGAATGTAACTTAACAGGACTTTTGATTCTCTGCCCCCAACCCCACCTAGCACTCTACTTGTCCCCTTTCCTCTTTTCCCTATTTATCTTTTTATTTTGTAAGATGTAGCAGCCAAGGGTACAACTTAGTCTTCTTGCACCACGTATGTGCCAAATGCCTAGTGTGATCTCAACCGGAGACGTGGCCTTGAACCTGAGCAAGTGAGGCCCCTCTGCTCACTTTATCTGCTAGGAACTCGGGACATCCTGGGGAGGGAACTCAGACTGGAAGCAGAACCTGTCTAGGGACAGAGGAATAAAGAATGTGGAAAGGGTAGAGTACTAGAGACAAGTAAACTGGATTAGGTGGTAGATATAACCCAGGAGTGAACTTCAGAATTTCAAATTTTAAATGTAACCTCTGTTATGCCTAACAAAATAGACTCACCTTTCCTTACTGAAACTTTCTGTCCCAAACATTCCTAGCATCCAGGGGCCCTCTCTGAAAAACACACCTTGCCATTTCCCCAGAGAATCCAGCCAAGCATTTCAGCTCAGATATCCCTCTTCAAGATAACTGCTTTAAGCTATTCTCCTACCCCTCCCTTTTCTCTATAGCATTTATCAGTACAGAGAATTATATAGTTTCTCACCACCAACATGCCAGTTCTTCCAGTGCCCACAAATATACCCTGGCACGAAGGAAAACAGTGATTAAATATGTTTTAAGAACTTGTAGGGGCGCCTGGCTGGCTCAGTCAGTGGAGCATGGAGCTCTTGATCTTGGGGTTGCAGGTTCGAGCCCCACATTGTGTGTAGAGATTACTTAAAAATAAAATCTTTAAAAAAAAGTGTTAAGAACTTTTAACACCAAGCTTTCACCACATATGTGGCAGGTGACGGCTCTGGTACCTCCTTTCCTCACTTGCAAAAGGGGGAAAAACCGCTCCTCAACTCACAGGCTTGATCAGGCTCAAACTTGGTACAGAATGACCTTGACCCAAACACCTGGCACTGGAAATGCCCGTTACAAGTCATCTGTATCCATTATGTCTCAATCTGCAAAATCTGATGGATAGGGCCACAGCACCCAGCAGGGGTTAACCCCTCACTTTTACAGGCCTGACTCCCTTTCTTCCCTACAAGGGTAGAATATTCTGTGATACCCTAGGGCTGTAGCTTTAGTTGCACTTCTAAAGAACACTAGCTACAAATCGTCACTGGGACTCTCCAGAGCTTAAGAACTGCTCGTTTCAGAAAATGCAATGCACCAGGTATGCAGTCTATAGGAGAGCATCCTATTAAAATTACAGATGCTGAGTTTCATTCAAAGTTAAGGTCACAATGCACATTTTCTTTTGATTCATTCCTGTGACTCCTTCAAATGATTTTTAACCCTGCAACACTATTTCCCAAGGTGTAGACATGTGAGGACTGGCAAACTCAGTGTTGAGAGGGAGTGTACAGACTCTTGATGAAATGGAGACAAAGGAAAATCCAAACACCTCTTTAGACCGCTCTCAAGATTCAAACTAGAAAACCCAAATGCCTTGGATGTTCTCCTCCAGTGGGAGGGATATACTAAAATTGAAAATACTTAGAGTATTAAGATTAACCATTACTTTTTAGAAACTAAGATCACTGAAATGTATAACATAGGCTCATTCCACGAGGTTTTTGTACCTAGCAAAAAACAAAACCTTAGATATCCTAACGTTCATTTTTAGGTTTTATCCTTGAATTATTTAGTTCTACCAATATAAAAGAATGAGAAATCTGCAGCTATATATTAAATATCATTAAAATGATTCCAATGCTACCAATACTTAACATGCATCTTAAAAATTGGCTTTTGTAACAGAGGCACTAGTAGAGTGAAAAAGTAGGATTCCAGATTTTATTTTTTTTAAAGATCGAGAAAACACACCCAGGACAGAATTGTTTTTGATCAATAAATTTTCAGAAAATGGAGCAAGTTATTCTGGGACACATTCAAAACTGGTAAGCTTTAACTGGGAAATGGGGTTTTGACAAGACAACTGTGGGAAACAAGTATCTGAACAAATCTTAAAACACAACCTCACATTTTTCTCCCCCCAACTGTTCAAGTGGCAGACAAAATAAATTACCATAAATTATATGCCTAGGCAACTTAAAAACAAAACGAAACAACATGAGGCTGAGGATTTCCTTAGCCCCTCCGGGAAGTGTGTAACACTGTGCTTCTGGCCGGCAGGCTGGATCGGATCGGGGACCTGTCAAACGTCAGGATAGTTGCAGTAATATACCGCAGAGCTGGCGTCGGACACCACTGAGGAAATGGCCCCGTGGCTGTCTGGGAGATTCACACTAGAGTCATGTCCCTGGTAAGGGAGACCCATCTCGGGCTTGCACACAAAGTGTAGATACTGTTCAAATTCCGTGCGGTCCACCTCCCCGAGGAGCTCGGCGGGCTGGTTCGGGTCCGCGCCGTCCCGGCAGGGCAGGGCCTCGGGAGGGGGCGACGGCTGCCCCGGGCCGGGTGGGTGCTGCTGCGGCGGCATAGAGAAGCCGCGCCCGCCGCCCGCCGCCGGCGAGCTAATCGCGTTGTAGTACAGCTGCAGGGCGCTGGAGGGCGCCACGTGGCCCGGGATTGCAGGGCCCGCCTGCTCCAGGCTGAGCCGGGAGTGCATGGGGCCGACTGGCGGCTCCGGGGGCCCCGCGTAGTCCGAGGCCTGCGGATAGCTGTAGGGGCCGGCCGCCGGACAGTCCCCCGGCAGCGGCGCGGCGAAGAAGGCGGGATCCGGCTCCACGCCGTCCAGCGGGGACGTGTCCGGCGTGGGCAGGGGGTAGCCGTCGAGCGGGGGCGCGCCCAGGCCCTGGCAGTCGCGGTAGTGGCCGCCCATGTGCGGGGGCAGCAGCGGCGGGCCTGCCGGGAAGCCCTGCTCGGGGAAGGGCAGGCCCAGGCCGTCCATGGCCACGCGGCCGCCCTCGGGGCCCAGCGTGGCGGCCTGCGGCTCGGCGAGGCCGTGCAGGAAGCCGCCCTCCACCCGCTTCAGTCGCTTCACCTGCTTGCGCCTCCGCGGCCGGTACTTGTAGTTGGGGTGGTCCTGCATGTGCTGCACGCGCAGCCGCTCGGCCTCCTCCACGAAGGGCCGCTTCTCCGCCAGGGTCAGCGCTTTCCACGACTTGCCTGCATGGGCGTAGGAAGGTGGAGAGGGGCGCCGGGCTTACTTTCCGAGCTCCCGCTCCCAGGCCCCAGGGCCCCACCTGGCCCTACCTCTCCCCTCCGACTTTTAATTGAGCAACTAGAGGGAGGGAAGAGGTCAAGTTAAAGAGTGAAAGACTGCGACTCCAGAGGCCGAGCGGAGTCCAAACACTTGGGGAAGACAGGACATCTTGGGTCCTCTAAGGGCAACCCTCCCTTCTTTTGGCCTCCAAGAAGCGGCTTCCCAGCTCACCCATTCCCGGCCTTTCAGGAATTAAAAACGTCCCCTACTCGGGGAAGGAGTAGGGGAACGGGCAGGACCAAACCCGCCTGGCTCCCGGGATACCCTCGAGGTGGCCCAGACCAGCGGGGAAGCCGCCTCCCCAAAGCCGTTGTAGCCGCGGCCCCGGTCACCCGGGTTACCCGGGCACCGACGACCCAGACCATTTGGAGAGTCGGGAGAGGGCATGCGGAAGGGGAACCGAGGGCAACAGGGAAGGACCCTGGAGGCACCACACCACTGGCCTCGAGCGCAAGGCACGCACCCCTCTTAGGCTCAAGGAAGCGGCTCCGCGATTCGCACCGCCCTGGGTCGCGAGCTCGGACTCACCCAACATCTTGCTCAACTCGGCGTTGTGCAGGTCCGGGTTCTGCTGCGCTAGACGCTTGCGTTCGTCCTTAGCCCACACCATGAAGGCGTTCATCGGCCGCCGGATGCGAGACTCGCCCTTGGCTCGGCCCGCCGCCCCCGCCGGCGCCCCGCTGCTCGCCGCCGCCTCGCCCTTCACCTTCATGTCCCCGAGGGGGCTCAGCGACTCGGCCCAGGGGCAGGGGCCCAGCCCGGCCATCACCGCGGGCAGCGCGCTGCGGGTCTGGCTCTGGTCGTCACTGGCGTACCCCGCATCCGGGCTGCTCATGGCGCTCCAGCCCTGCCCCGCGCCCCACAACCCTCCGCCGGACACACCGCCTCCCCCGACCCGGGGGAGGGGGTGGGAGCGAGGGACGGAGATGCCCCGTGGGCTGCCCAAGTCTCCCGGGCCTGACCCCGCTGCCGACGTTCCTGGCCAGTCCTAGCCCACCGCGCAACCAGCGTCCCCGCCGGCCCAGTGACACTGCGGGCGCCCCGGGCCGCGGGCCCTTTTCTGCACTGATGTGGCCAATGGAGTGGTGGGGGCGGGCCGGGCGAGCGTCCTTAGGCCCACGCCCAGCCAGCCGCCCGAGTCCCAAGTCTCACTTCAACCCCACGCCCGCCCTTTCCCCTCCCCCGGCCCCGCGCCCAAGGCTACACCTGCCCCCGGAAAAACTGGCTGAAGCCGGGCTCTGGCGGCACGTTCCCTCCGACCCGGCAAGGGGGACTCCTGAGAAACCTTCCGGAATGCTGACTGTACCGCTGGATAGAAGTACTTGGCCACGATAGTTCAGATGAACACACTAAGCATACTCTTTTTTTCCCCCTTAAATATGATACTTCTATAATTTGGGTTACTATGCAGCTATTTAAAAAGAATATTTATTATGGGAGCTAAGGATTTCAATGTGGGGGGGGCGACCTATCTTCAGGGAACCCCACGGGTGTCTTCTTGAAGTGTGTTTTATTGAATGCAGTAGATACTGTTGCTAATAAATTAAAAATACATTCTCTCCCCAAGAACTCAACTTGCTTGTGGTACTACATTCAAAATGCTGTGTCCGAGGTAAATTCTAATTTCTAAAACAAGATTAAATACGGAATGACATCCTGTAGCCAATATTCCGTCATCCTGAAGAATTTAAAACCTTTATTCATAACAATGAAGGAACCCTTGAAAATTTGTGCATGAAATGTATGATAGACATAAAAGGTTTCTCATACGTGTTCAGTAAAAGAGGCAAGACTTAGTTTTGATTTCTAAAATGTAGTAACACTAGCAGGAATATTTATCTTAAAGCCCGTCTAATGGAGGAAAGAGCTATCCCGTTGCTCAGCAAAGTAACTGTAGCTCTTATGGGATTCTATACGTTTCTTTAGACTGAAATGAAAATCTGAGTGAGTATTCGACTTGTGTTTAAATCTGAAACCTTTTCAGTGGGATTTTTTAAACAAGCCCTCATATTGCACTTACATGGCACAGCCCTCCAAATTTAGTAAGCTAGTTTATCCTTATAATTCTGTGAGGTAGACACTGTTACATATTACAGGATAGGAACCTGAGACACAGTGAGGTTAAGGAACTTTCCTGAGGTCACAGCATTGAGGAGTAGAATTCATCTCCAGTACTCTGCCCTGATTTTGAGCTCCTAATCACTAAACCAAGCTGTTGTACTTGTGTATTTGTATATTTGTGTTTTCTAAGGCAATTAACACAGACATTTCTGCATAATTCCATAACTTTGCAAAGAAATTAATACATCACTGTCCAGAACAGATTTTCTTTGTTTACTGTGAAGGTGTGATGACAAGCTAAGGCTAACATCCGGGATCTGGGAGGTAAATGCTGCAGCATTTTTGTGAAATTAGAGTAACAAAGTATTCTATCAAGTCTGCTTATTGGTGGCATTCATAAAAACAAAGAAACACAACGCCTTAGGAAACCTCTGGCCTACAGTTTCTCTGACATTGCTATTACCCCCCACCAAAAAAAAACCTCCTTCACACGGGTTTTAAGCCAAATTTACTTTGACTCTGTGAGAATCTGTGAAGCTTCGGCTGTCCTCCCTCACTGTTAGAAGCCAGTCTTCATACACAGGATAAATTAAGTGGTTCTAGTTCCTGGGTCTCTGAGGTTCAACCCAGAAAAAAATTTTAATCTGCTTAAGAAAATCATAGACAAGTGTTATTTTTAATGGGTGGTTTTGAAGGAGCTGATCTTAAACAAATTTAACTGTGTACCTTTCCTTTAAAGCTTTATTTTTTCTGAAATAAATATGGGCTTGAAAATTAAGCATAATTGCTTTGCAGATGGTCATATAAATAAGGAAACTATAGGAGAGAAAAAGTTCACCCCATAGCGCCTTGCTCCTTGTTTTCTTGGCGATCTTCTCTAATTTTTCTGGATAATAATCAATATCTTTGCAAAGATCTCGAAGCAGATTTTGTATTAGTGAAAAAGTTTTTATGAACAGGAGTTTCGTTAGACTAGAGATTGAAAACCAAACAAAAACACTGCCCGTTCCAGAATCCATTTTATCTGCCTATATTAATCTATTTGATTAGTTCTGTAAAAAAATAAAATAGGGTACAGAAAATTCAATCCAAGTGTGAATCAAAAAAAAATGTATATGCATGGGTTTACCCTTGTACACTTTCTTCGTCCTCGTTTTCTTCCTGGCCCACACCATTCCAGGGAGAGGTGCAGAGAGAACCTGATGGGGGAGACAACCTGGAGGACCGCCATTATTATTTGCACGTGTTCTTGGAGACAGACTACTAATTTTTGTTGGGTAAGATTACTGAGAACTCAGGTGAGAGCACAGCATCCACAGGATGGAGCGGGAGCTTCAGATTTTGCGTCCCTCCCCCCACTTCTTAGAATGCCTTCCCTGGCAGTTATAAAGGAGGAGTTTACTTATATTTGCCAGTTGGGAATTACGGTGCCTTTTTAAGACTAGTCCCTTTTACCTACCATTACCTAGATCTAATTTCTTCTGATCATTCACATGTCATGTATTTTGGGGGGAGGGTGTTGGGGGCTGCGGCGCCGCAGACCAGTCCGTGGTGTGTGTGGACCCTTCTATTTCGGTCTCTTTACTAAACGCGGTGTTGAAGTCGAGCTCTAGACGTTATCAGAGCCAGCCACAAATGCCACATGAAAAGCAGCAAACATCCGGAGTGGTTTCCTGCAAGCCTTGCTTTTCTCAACACGAGAGATTTACGCGGGGGATTCGGGCGGGGGTGGGGTGGGGGACGACAAACTAGTTTCGCGAGTCAGAGCCTCGTACACCCGCTCGGGTAGGCGGCCGGGTGCATTTGCACCGCACAGTCCAGGATCTCTGGGTTCCTGGCTAGTAATTGCACTCACCGTCCCCAGGCCAGACTCGAGGCTCGAAAGGCTGGCGAGGAAGCGACTAGCGCAGCAAGAAGCTGTGCCCGCTGCCACTTGGGGCCTTTGGCCCGCGGGCGCAGAAATTAACCCGGGTAGGTGACGAGCTGTGGCTCAGACCCGGGGGAGTCGGAGACGCGCTTTTCCCCGGGCCCGAGTGAGCAGGCAAAGACTGGGTGATTTCCTGCAGGCTTTTGTGTTTTCGATGCTCGGGAAGCGGGAGCCGGACGAAGGACTTTCACGTTAGGGAAGGCCGTGGGCACCCAGACAGATCCGGGTTGGCTCTGGAGAGCAAGTCCTTGGGGGCGGGGAGGGGAGTGCGCGCCGCAAACCCAGGGAAAACGCCGAGGAGGCCCGCGGATGAATAGACAATGGTATCCTTGGAACAAAGCACAACAATAAGGCCTTTGCATTTATAAATCGCGCGCCGGCGGCGGCCTCCGGGAGCCCCGCGGGAGGCGGCGTACGGCGGCGGAGCGCGGGCGAGGCTCCGCACCTCCCAGGTAGGGCCGCGCAGCCGGACGCCGCCGATTCGCATCGCGCGCCCCGGCGCCGACCGGGCGGCGGCACCCCGCGTCTCGATACCTTGCGCGTCTCCTCCCTGTCCCTGGGCCAGTCCCCCGTGGGTCCGGGATGCGAGGTCGAAGGTCGCGGGTGGGATGGGAGAGGTGGGGAGGACGAAGTGGCCCGGAAAACTGGGCCACCCGCTCCGCCGCCCTTCCCCGTCCCTCCCCAGAGTCGGAGCCCCACGGACCTGGCACCTTGCTCTCGGCCCTAACCCGTCGGCTGTGCGGGAGCCCAAAAAGAGCGACAGCGAGAGGGGCTTTGGGGACGCCTGTTCTGCACGAGGATGGGAGGCGTGTGTTTTGCTTTCACGCCCTGTCGAACTCGGTCCGTCTGAATCTCTCCCCAATACGCGGACCCCCAAGGCCGCCCGCGAACCGCGCCCTGGCAGCTGGCGACTCCTCGGTCGTAACCCTGTTCCCGCTTGGCTCCGCCTGGGGTTTGCACCGGCGAAGCAGGAAATGCGCTGTTCCCGGTCCACTTCCCTGCTCAGAAACTCGTCCGCGGGGGTGTTTCTTAGATCCTCCCACCCCCAGCCCCAGCTGTGGTCCTCGTAGAAGTGTGGGCTCCTTCCCTTTATTCTCTGGCAGAGAGAACCTCAGACTCCCGGGGGTTGGAGGGCAGGCGGCCTTTGGGGTGAAGGAGAAGGCAGCCCAGCTCCTTCTCCATTTTCCATGCGCACACTGTCCTGCTGTCCCCTTCATAGTTGCCTTGCGACTTGAAAGGGAATTTCAATAGCGGCATGGCTTCTATGCATCCGCTTCTGCTAACCTCCTGCTCCCACCCTCCTCACACCCTAGAAGAGGCCAGGGCTTTCCTTGTAAAGCTGTATCTTCAACTGACCCATCTTATCAGCCCCAAGCCCACGGTGAGCAGAACACTCGCACTCCCACCCAAAGGCGAGCAGTCACGGCCCTTGCCTTGGAGGAATGCACAATGCAGTACCATTAGTCTTCCTCTCTGATTTATTCACTTCCAGCTGGTTGCTCTACGCCTGTTCTCCTGTGATCATTTGTTCCTGGCTTGTAAAGGGGATGCCAACACCAGTAGGCCAAGTACTCTTGAGATTTTTTTTTTTTTTTTTTCTAGTAGAGGTAAGAAGTTTCCTTTCCACCCGGAAAACTCTGACTTGCCAAGTTTCCCTAGTCAGCAGGGCTGGGTTTGGGCAGGTGGTTGGTGAGGGTGAGGTGTGTGTTCTGTGATCATGAGAGTGATCAAAGTTAATAGGTCATAGGACAGGGCACTCCTGACAGCATTCATTCTGTACTCTTCTGTGCAACCTCAGCCAGAAGCATATCAGATTTTGAAATAGGCACCTGAGTTGGCTTCCAAAGTTTCTAAGCAGGATAAAAAACATCAGACTCCTTGCTGGTTTCCTTGGCAGTCAGTCTTTCATAGACCTCTGTGGCCTGAATTTTCTTCTCCCATTTCTTTGACCTTGCCAAAAACGTTGTCAGTACTTTTTAAGGCCTGCACTATTCTCTCTCACCCTCTCCTTCATCAGCTGGGTCTCCATCACCGAGCACCTGAAATCTCACTTCTTCTGAGGATGAACTCCAGTCCTGTTGCTTTTCTGAACCCATTCAGCATGGAAGTCCAGCCCAAGAATGTACATATTCGCATGTGGATATAAGGCATAAGCAAGTTTCTATCTTGGGGCATTTTGCACAGCCAAAACCTTGAGTATTTATTTCTTCATAATCGTAGAGATGGAAGTTTCACATACATTCACTCACCTGATTCTCATGGCGGCCTTAGAGGTGCAAAGCCTTTGTTATAATCCCCATTTTTCAGACAAGGAGATTGAGATGGAACAACGATAGGGGACTTGCTCAAGGTCACATGACATGATGCTTGGACTGCCTGTTTGCCCTTGTTCTCAGTGGTGGGTCTTGGTCTGAATTTCCCATGTCATGTCTACAACCCATGAAGGGCCTGATGGTGTTTGTAGGGACTAACTAATGACAGTGGACAGGTAGAAATGGATTAGGATTCTTGCACAGAAGCTTTCCGTGCAGTCCCTAACCAGGTCGTGATCATTTCCTTAATATCAGGGATGCAGGGCTATAACAAGAAAGCATTTTCATTTGGAAGATCTACAGTTAGGTATTTTTATTAGATCACATAATCTAAGCCCTAGCGGACATCTCATTTATTTTGAATATTATTGAATGAGCAATATTTGAGTATTAAATTTGTGTATTGTGAACACATTCCAATTCCACTGGAAAAATGAAAACAGCTCAAAGTTACATGGGAATAAAGTTCAAATACAAGGAAGTTGAGGTCTTCAAAGCTCTGCCCCTGTATATCCATTAGTTCAAACAGAGAGAGACTCAGTGAATAACATGAAACTCTTGGGGTCTTGTCACATGTTTAAGGTTTATGCTATTAGTCTCTAGACCTACTGCTGACCAAGTCTTTAAGGCATAACTACATACGCTCAGCAGCTAGGTAAAGTAAATTCTTTCCATTCTTACTGCTGTTTGGGAGAGCAATGGATGACAAATATCAACTCTATTTTATGAAGTGGAAAATTAAGGCACAGAGCCATTGGGTAATTTGCTTAATGTTTCCAAACCAGTCTAAAAGACAAGAGAATAATTTATTTCTTTAATCAACAAATAATTCTCTAGTACCTGTAAGTCTGAGGCTTAGTGCATCCTGGTACATTGGTTATGAGTACAAATTTGGGAGTTGAACCGCTTGGAATTGAATTCACATTCTACTGTTTATCAACTATGTATCCTTAGACATATTACTTATCCTGTAAGCCTCCTGTGTAAAGTGGAAGTTAATTATAGTAATAACCTCAGAGCTTTATGAGGATGAAATGAGTTAATTGTTCGTAAACTGCTTAGAATAGGATCTAGCACATGGTAAGTGCTACACAGGTATTTAATAATAAAATAATAGTAATAAAATTGCCAGCATGTGAAGACACGTTGGATACATTTTAAAGAGCTACCATAGTACTGAAGGTAAATGCATTGTAACAACTAAAGAAATGTTTTCAAGAAAAAAATTAAGGGCATTTCATAATATTGTAGCATTATTATAACTAGTAATAACTAACATTATCCTGCTTTCATCAAAATTGTCTATTACATTTGCAGAAGCTTTTAGAGAGTTCTATAAACTATTGTGCATTTTCCAATTACATGTGAATATAAACATTTTAACTTTGGTGGTAAAAAATATCTTTGTTTTATGCATGTCAACTTTCTAAAATTGTGTTAAGACTGGCAAGGAAAAAAATACATAGAATCATAAGACATTCAGTATTCCATTAGAACATCTCTGAAATGCTAAGAGACACCTTGCAACCAGTACTTACCTGGGTAGGTCTAGATTCTTCTCCTAAAGTCACAGAGACAAAGTTCAATTTTGATAACTACGCCTGGTACACATATATTTAAAGGAAGTGTAGGGCGCCTGGGTGGCTCAGTCGTTAAGCGTCTGCCTTCGGCTCAGGTCATGATCCCAGGGTCCTGGGATCGAGCCCCACATCGGGCTTCCTGCTCGGCGGGAAACCTGCTTCTCTCTCTCCCACTCCCCCTGCTTGCGTTCCCTCTCTCGCTGTGTCTCTCTCTGTCAAAGAAATAAATAAAATCTTAAAAAAATAAAAAAAATAAAAAAATAAAGGAAGTGTAACCCACCAACCTTGCCTGGATCTTTCAGTGTAGTATAATTAAAAGATTCTAAAGTCTAGTTGTGGTTGTTCAATAACTTGCCACTAGGTAAACTGTGAGTCTGTTAAATTCCTCATGCTCAGCTTTCTCAAAAAAAGAAGAGGATAATACCTCAAGTCTTCCCAGTTTTTCCAGATAAAGATAAGAACGAAAGTCACAAAGATTTTTACAAAGTAAAAGTGCTAAATGAAACTATGCTAGTGTGTGTGTGTGTGTGTGTGTGTGTCCATGAATGTCTGGGTATATATGCATTTAGAAAAGATTCTTTGTACAAAAAATATATATATATATAGCAAATTGAGTATAATGGAACAAGGGATTGTGGAGAAGACTGTACTACTTTGGGCTATAATGGAATACTGCTGTTTTTAGAGCAAAATGTTTTGTTTTGTCTTGTTTTTAAACTAATTACTATGCAGAAGGTCTCACCTTTGATCCAGGACAAAGCAGATGCTATTCTTATGAACTAAGACTATGGATTTACTGAATAGCCATTATTTTAGGAAAGCTAAGATTATTTCAGTGGTTAATTTAAAACTGGAATTTGGATGGGGCGCCTGGGTGGCTCAGTTGTTAAGCGTCTGCCTTCGGCTCAGGTCATGATCCCAGGGTCCTGGGATCGAGCCCCGCATCGGGCTCCCTGCTCCACGGGAAGCCTGCTTCTCCCTCTCCCACTCCCACTGCTTGTGTTCCTGCTCTCGCTGTGTCTCTCTCTGTCAAATAAATAAAATCTTTAAAAATAAAAAATAAAAAATAAAACTGGAATTTGGAGACAAATAGACAACTCTTTCCTTTTGACACTTCCTTCTTACATAACATTTCCCTGGAACTCACCTGACATTTACAGAATCCTAGGACAGAAAGGGACTGTATAACCCATACCTGCTTTTTTCCAAGTTCCATACAATTACCCTAGTGAGAATTTGGAAACATGGAAATGTTTTACACAGGAAATATCACATATTACACTAATACATGAAAGCATTTGTTACTTACACAGCTGTATATATATATACACACACACACATACATACATATATATACTTATACAGCTATATAAACATGCAGGTATTTTTTAAAAATCATTTATTTTGAAACAACTTCAAACTTAGAAATTGCAAGAATATTATAAAGAACTGCATCATCTTCACTGAGACACTTTGGTAATATTTTATCTCTTTTGCTCCATCTCTATCTAAATAAATAAAAACAATTCCCCATATTTACTTTATCTCACTCTCCCTCTCCAAAAAGGTGTCAATGTGTAGAACAGTATAAATATATAATACATATATTAGTTATCATTAACATATTAAAATTTACCATACATTATAGATACTGTATAAATACGTAATACATCAATGTATTATTTTAGATCTTATATATTAAAACATAGACATGTATGTATGTATGTATGTATGTATGTCATTAGCCTTTTTCTGAACCAGTTGAGAGCAAGCTGTGACATGATTTCTCACTCATTCTAAATACTCCATGGGACACTTTCCCATATAACGACCAAATAACCAAACAAATCAGGAAATTAACATTACTACCATACATCTAACATTACTACACTCTAAGCCCCATGCCCAATTCAAATTTTGCAAACTGCTCCAACAAACTCTCTCTCTTTTTTCTGGTCCAACATTCAATCCAGGATCACACATCGCATTTAGTTATCATATCTCTTCAGATTTCCATCTGAAACAGTTCCTCAATTCCTAGTCTTTCGTGTCTCTTATAACCTTTATAATTTTGAAGGAGGCCAGGCTTTCATTCAAAAGATGTTCCACAACTAAGTCTGTCTGATATGGGTTCATGCATTCTTGGCAAGAAAACTACCGAAATGGTAACATGCTCTTCTTGGGGCATGACAAGGGAGGCTAGATGTCAGCCCATATCATCACTGGTGAGCCTTGATCACCTGATGACATTGATATCTGCCCAGTTCCTCCACCTACACATCATCATTTTCCCCTATGCAACTGATAATTATTTTTTGTAGGGGGAATTCTGCCATTATACTAATATCCTACTCTTCATCAAACCTCCACCTACCTGCCTTAGCATCCATTTAGATGGATGACAAATGGTGGTTTTCTATCCCCATCGTTCCTTCTATATTTATTCCTTCTAGTATATGGAAGTTTTTCCTTTTTTCCATTTGTTTGTTTATTTATTTATATCAGGATGGACTCATGGATTCCTTCTTTATTCAACGGTTAGTCATCCTGAACTAATATTATTTGTTTGGGTGTTCAAGTTGTTGAAGATTTGGCCAGCAAAGATTTGGTGTCAAAGATCTGGGCACCTTTCAAGCTGGCTCCTGTAGCCTTTTGTTATGTCCTTATCAATCTTTGACCATTTCCTTACTTTCTGGCATAACAGGATATTCCAAGATCATCTTGAACTTCTCCTGCCTCAGTCCTGATTTAGTCATTTCTCCAAGGAGTCAAGAGCATCTTTCAGTGGAGGATGGGATTTAGAAACCAGGATCTGGGTTCTCACTGATACTGGGATATCGTTGCTTCTACATACATTCAGCAGACAGAGCTAGGAAACATGCATACATGTGTGCATGTACGCATGCGCATATATCTACAACTGTGTCTTTACCTACCTCTAAAATCTATTAAAACCATGAGTTAATTGAAGGTACCTCCAATTCCAATCCAACATCTCAGAGTTCTTGCTAGCCCTCTCCTTCCCATATTTGAAAATCCCTTTTCCTTGGTTCCCATTACCCTCGATATATCTGCATATTTGCTCACTGTAATCAGTCTTCCTACTGCTCCACTTGCCTGCTCTTGGCCCCTCTTTTCTTGGCTTCCAAGCACATAAATACCTCTGTGCACATCTCCACGAGAGCTCCACTTTTCCATGTTTAGAAGCAAGGGAAATAAATAATTACTTGTTTAAATTTATTTTAGGGGCGCCTGGGTGGCTCAGTTAAGCATCTGCCTTCAGCTCAGGTCATGATCCCGGGGTCCTGGGATAGATCCTGTGTCAGGATCCCTGCTCACTGGGGAGCCTGCTTCTCCTTCTCCTTCTGCCTCTCCTCCCACTTGTGCTCTCTCTCTCTCTCAAATAAATAAAATCTTTAAAAATTTTTATTTTAAAATTATTCATAACAAGTATAAAATGTGACCATAAACTATAATATCAGTTTTCTTTACTATCTTTACTTGCTGGCAAATTCTTCAGGAATAAATTAAAAACAAAATTACAAGGCATTATTTTTGCTTGTTTTGAATGAGGTCACCCATAATTTTGGAACTACAGGATTGTACCTTTAAAACCAAAAAAATATGGGTGTCTGGCCGGCTCAGTCCAGAAAGCATGGGACTCTTGATCTTGGGATTCTAAATTCGAGCTCCACATTGAGTGTAGAGATTACTTAAAGATAAGATTTAAAAAATATATATATTCCTTGGGCTTTCATTCAAAGCTAAAGCAAAACTACAGATTGGCTTCACCTAGTAGAATTTCTTTTACTAAAACTTATAAGGAAGTGGGCGTCTGGGTGGCTCAGGCAGTTAGGCATCAAACTCTTGATTTTGGCTCAGGTCATGATCTCCGGGGTCGTGGGATGAAGCCCCATGATGGGCTCTGCTCCCAGTAAGTAGTCGGCTTGCGATTCTCTCCTTCTCCCTCTCCCTGTGCCCCTCCCCCCGCTCCCAGGCATGCACCAGCGCCTTCTCTCTCTCTCTCTCTAAAATAAGTAAATAAATCTTTTAAAAAAAACCATAAGGAAGAAAGAGGAATAAGCATTAAATAATATTTTTCCAGCAGTGTTAATAGAATTTGTGGCTGCTTTGAGGAAATACTTCATAAATATATTGCCTCTCCCCTCTGTCAGCCACGCCCACACAGACATTACTCTTCATGATCTTAAATGAAGAAAATAATGCATAACAGGGCAGATTTCATGACTTGCCCAAAGTGCAGAGGTTGACCAATCTCATTTACACGGCTTCTATGCATGATTGAATTCCCATGAGTCATTTCCATCTTCAGCATGAGAGAGAAAGTTCAGTGGAACTATATTAAAATGAACACCAACCACGGAGCCTCCAGATCAGGCTCAGCCTCTCCCTAACCTGCATCTTCCATGGCTGCTTTCTCTCACCAGAGCTCAGGACTTGCCCTGCTGGCACTTTGCAACCCACAGTGAGCTGGTGCAAGTTCAAATGCAACCGACAGCCCAGGGCACATAACACACTCTTCTCTGCTTGGCAAATCTTTTCTCCCTTTCCAAAACTAAAGGAGGAAAGTCTTACTGGGCTATTTCTTCAGAAAATGTGATGATCAAACATCCCAGAGCTGGAAGGGGCAGCCTCTAGTTAAGCAAAGAACATGGGCATGAATGATTTAACAGATATTAATCATATGTGTATGTATTAACTGGTTTGGTCACTGCATGTAGTGAGACTTCCAAAATATATCTACTATACCAATTGAGTTTTAGGACAGTTGTTCTAATTGAAGTTTCAATTCTTGAGCAGTTTAAGTCTTTAATAGTTGAAGGGCTTATGCTAATTTGATTTTGCTAATTATATTATGTATAATTTTATATGATTATATAATATTATAATAGCATATTTGTAAAGATGAGTAACGTAAATACTTTTCAGCACTCTTTGCTTGCATTTGATTTGGGTACATTTTAACAGTGAACATTTCCAGTGCTCAAGCATCACATATAATAACTAATTCTAGTTCAACCCTATGTAGGTATTCTACCCATTATGGTAGCCTATGTGGTCCCACCGAAACTAGCCCTTACCTATTTACTCCCACCTCTCACTACTCTCTGCCTCCATCGCTATACTCCAGCCAACCGGCCTCTCGATGTTCCTAAAATCAGCCACGTTTCTTCCTCCTCAGAGCCTACATTCTCTTCCCTTTGCATGGAACCAAGGTCCCCAGTATTTTCCTATGGCAAGCTCCCTCATTTCATGACACCTGCTCTGAGACCATTCTACCTAAAATAGCCCATGTCCGCCACCTCCCCCTCAAACTTGTCACACTCTGTTCTCTCACCTGCTTTATAATTTTATTATTGGCAGTCATCGTATTTTATATTTATTTGTCTACCATCTATCCCTTCCCCCATTAAAATGCTAGCTCCCTGAGATGTTATCTGTGTTGTGAATTGCTGGCTCCACTGTGCCCAGGACAGTCGGTGATTGGCACATTATGGAAACTCAATAAGATTTGTTGAGTGAGGGGCGCCTGGGTGGCTCAGTTGGTTAAGCGACTGCCTTCGGCTCAGGTCATGATCCTGGAGTCTAGGGATCGAGTCCCGCATCGGGCTCCCTGCTCGGCAGGGAGTCTGCTTCTCCCTCTGACCCTCCCCATTCTCATGTGCTCTCTCTCATTCTCTCTCTCTCAAATAAATAAATAAAATCTTAAAAAAAAAAAAAAAAAAGATTTGTTGAGTGAATGAAAGATTGCCTAAGACGGAATTCACTAGAGGATTTCCCTATGCCCTCAGTTGGACCAAAACTGGGGACACTTTGGACTGCTGGTTAGTCTCCTTACTATGCATTTTCACGTCTTGTCATTTCTTTAAAACACTCTTCCCCCTTAGAGCCTTTATTGCTTTTACTGAATCCTCCTTATGTCACTTTAAGAGGAGGAATGTTCCCTATGGACATGTATTTCATTAACAGAGTATTATCTCACAAAGTAACTAAGAACTTTCAAAAGAAGGGTGATGGTTATAAGAGCCTCTAAATAATTTTGCCTGATTAGGTATCTTAATCCAGTTGCCAGTTAATTGTGTTTGTTTGTGATTAAGAATATGATTTTCACCTACCCCCGCCCCCCGCCCCAACCCAATCTCCCTGTGTTTGGAGAAAGCCAATCTTCCTGCCCACTTCATATCTACAGCTAACTCTTTGAAGGTGTTTGCTGAGGGGATGAGACCACAGCTATCACCTGGAGCCAGGAGCTGGGAAGAAGGAATCTCTACCAAGCCACCTGCAGGTTGACTAAGAAAGGCCCCTACGCCCATAGCAAACAACTGGGAGATCTGAGGACAGGAACCCCTTCCCCGCCCCCTCTCTCTATGCCCAGGGCACTATTTCTAAGGAGAAAATGAGTCCTCCGTAGTTGAAATCCGGATCAAAATGAAATGTTCTTCCAGCCACCCCATCCCTCCCACGCCCCACCACTCCAGCAACCCTCAGTTTGTTTCCTGAGATTAAGAATTCCTCATATCAGTGAGATCATATGATACATGTCTTTCTCTGATTGACTTACTTCGCTCTTGCACTCTCTCTCTCGAATAAATAAATAAAATCTTAAAAAAAATGAAATGTTCTTTAAAGCACAGCTTCTCAAACCATCTGTGGGCAAGGATCAGGTTTTTCCTTTATTCCCAATCTGTCCCACACTGATCCTTTCAAAATACAATAAAATAAATCACTGGAAAAACGAAATAACAAAGACATGCAAGTTACACGCTTACATTTTTTGTCCTTTGTCCCTGTCTTCCAACTTCGGTAACTCTCAAACTGCTACCAAAGTTCCCGTCCTGCTTACTTGCAGATCTCTGCGGGCCCTTCAGGCCAGGTAGGAAAGGGTGCAGACCTCCTGAGAGCCTCTCCCGAAAGCCCCGGGCCTTAAAACAGCAACCCTTTTATTCTTTCTTGCAATTTTGTGTTCCTAGTCCTTCTTTAATTTTGTTTTTAAAGGAGCTATCAAACTGATTATAAAAGTGAAATTAGATAAAAACTTGTATCACTAATAAGCACCAAATCAACCACCCATTCCTGACACTGTTTACTGTTGAACAACAAGGCTGTTCGCACGTGAACGCATTCAGCTTCTCTGATTTCTTGTGGGTGTAGGAGTGAAAGGCCTGGAAAGCAAACTCTAGCAAAGAGGAAAGGGGCAGTTGGGCCTTTTCGGTTAACCTAACCTTCTAATCGCCTGCTTCTGAGTCACAGACTTGAATTCTTTCTCCAGCTGCCAAATTTAAACCTGTGTTATTAACCATAGCTAGTCCTACACATCATCTATATAAATTATTATATATTTATGCATGTAAGTATTTATATATACACATGTATATATAAATATGTTATATTTATATTATATAAGTTTTTATATTTTAATATAAATTTTTGTATTTATATAATTATATAAAATATATAAATTATTTTACAAATATAATAAATATACATATAATTTTTTTCTGTTTTACCAATGAAGAAACTGATGTGAAGTTTTCTAATAGTCATTCTGGAGAATCTGGTACCAGAAGCCAAAACTAAAGGATGTAGTCCTTTACCTAAAGCATTTAGAGCTATAACCTCACAGGTCCCTAAGTGTGCCCCTCTTGTAGATGGCATGTAATAGCCCCATGACTTGTGAGGTGCCATGTGTCTTCCTAATAAGATCAGACTTAGGGTGTCTGGGGGGCTCAGTCAGTTAGGCATCCAACTCCTGATTTCAGCTCAGGTCTTAATCTCATGGGTTGTGGGATCGAGCCCCAAGTCGGGCTCCATGGTCAGTGGGGAGTCCGCTTCCCCCCTCTCTCTCTCCCTCTGCCCCTCCCCCTGTTTGTGCATTCTCTCTCTCTAAAATAAATAAGTAAATAAAAAAAATTTTAAAAAAGATCAGGCTTTTTGGGCAAACTCTCCACACCATCCCTCACTCATCCTAACTTCTAACTATGTAGTTCATTTGGAACTCTGGCTGCTGCAAAGCCCTCCATTTATAACACAGTTTGTTTGTTTGTTGTATTACTTCATATTATTACCATACTAAGGCCTTTGTTCAGAGGGTTTGAAATTGTTATTTGATGGAAAATTGCATTTGAACTATTTATCCAAAATTCTTTCCATCCTAAATTGCAATTACCAGTAGTCCCAAAGATGCTTAAATTGTCTAGTCATATTCCCTCCATTTTAAAATTCTTTATAAATAGCTTTCTTGAATTCAAATGATCTTATTACAATAATCCTCAAACTATCTTATTTTACTATTTCATGTTTCGGTAGGTTTTCTCTAAGCCAGGCATCAGCAAATGTCTTCAAGGCTTTTTAGACCAAGACCTGTCTATAAGGAAAAGATCTAAAATTGTGACCCTATCAAAATTGCCACACCATAGAGTAATTCACAAAGGATAAAAATGATTTCTTTTGTAGATTTATTTTCAGATATAATGGACTTGCATAATACACTTAAAATGGTATGTTGGTTCATTTTTTCATTTTTTTTAAAGTTATATAACTCCAGTTAATTAACATATAGTGTAATCTTAGTGTCCGGTGTATAATACAGTGATTCAGCAATTCCGTACAACACCTGGTGCTTATCACAAGTGCCCTCCTTAATCCGCATCACCTATTTCACCCATCCCCCACCCACCTCCGTTCTGGTATGTTGGTTCATTTTTTTTAAAGGAGGGTAATTGCTTTTAAAGCATATGAGTGTGGAAAAGTGCTTTGTTGTTTTGCAAAATATAATAATATTTATACAGCACTTTGCAAAGTATTTTTATTTACATACTTCAAATTAATCTTCAAAATAACCCTAGCCGTTAGATAGTCTAACTGCTTCCTTTTTTTTTTTTTTTTTCCCCACAAGAGGAAAATGAAGTTCAAAGAGATAAAATGACTCACCCAGAGTCACAAATCTAGGAAGGATTGGATCCTTTGATCCCACAGTTTAGGCTTTTTTACTGTTCCACACCGTTAACATGGCTTCCCATGTGTAAAGAGGCCAATTCTACCACCTTCTTGTTAGCCTGTGTGTTATTCTCCCAGAGCTGGAAGGACTTCAGCTGCCTTAGATAACTGTGAACACTCCTGCCTGGCTTGAAGATTGAGGTCAACATGCTTTTCATTTAGTATTTTTGCAGTGATACTTTCTATCCATAGACTAATATGGTAACACAGTATCCTAAATTTAGCTTACCCTCTTGGACTGCAAGGGTGGCATGCTCCAAGCAGCGCCTCCCAGACTCCTGCCAGGGCTGGGGGAATCTGTGTGATAAACACCCCGTGGTCCTCTTCCTGAGGAGGAAAGCTGCTTACATATTAAAAGTAATAAAGTGTTAATGATATGCAGTAGAATTTTCCAACAAAGAGGAAAACCACAACACATGTTAGCTTAAATATATGGTACCTTGAGTACTATTATTCCTGAAAAACAAACAAGCAAAAAAGATACCTTAGGTTCTTAGGCCCTGATTATTTGTAAAATAATAAAACTTCAGAGGGGACAATCCTCTTCATCTTATTTTTTCCATAAAACAGATGTAGCCTGGCCATCTTTGAAACCTTTTGCCAAATTATGACTCGAAGTTTTCTTCAGGGACATCCTCTTCTGTGATTCCCATAGAGTCTTCCTCCTAGAAAGAATTAATTATTTATATCTTCCATAGCTATTTTTCAAAAATTTATTTATTTAAGTAATCTCTACACCCAACCTGGGGCTCAAACTCACAACTTCGAGATTAAAAGTCACATGTTCTTCCAAGAAGCCCACCAGGCACGCTGCTATTCTTCAAAATTATGCTGACAGAGTGCAGGCCACAGTATATTGCAGTTGGTTATTTTTGTTAAAATTGGCCAGCAATCATATTCTTCTTTATGCCACTTTTACCTCCTTATACCACTTCGGGACACAAAGTAAGGTGCCTAATAAATACTAATTAATTATAATTGCAATTTGATAAGAATGGTGCAAAAGAAGTTGGTATCTTTTCAGCTTTCTTAAATCCTATTTCTTGTGTGTTCAGTTCATTTCAGTTACTAGAGGCTTAAGCTTTCATGTATTTCTGGGCACATACAGAAAGAATCAATTGGCTTGTATCAAATACATATCTACCACTGAACTGAACTAACCCTGGAACTTCAAGTAATATTAAGAAGGTTCAAAATGGCAATCCAAATTATTTATAAGCAATCACAGAGCATTCATACATAGATGTGACACAATTTTTTTAATGTATTCCTGCAGTAACAAGGACATTGAAACTCTTTAGACATTTGATTAACAAGAGATGAATCTAGATATGGGATAAATGGATTTTTGTACAAGCTTTATTTTAGTAACTCTTCTATGAGTTTGAAATTATTCCCAAATGAAAGAGTTTTCTTTTTGTAGTTAGACATTACACCTTGAAAACACGTTATACTGAGTGAAAGAAGCCAATCATAAAGGAGCACATATTGCATGACTCCATTTACATGAAATGTACAGAATAGGCAAATCCATAGACAGAAAATAGATGATCAGTTGCTTAGGGCTGGAGGGTATGGAGGAACTGGGGGTATGGGGGTGATGTCTAGAAGGTATAGGGTTTCTTTGTGGGGTGATGGAAATGTTATAGACTTGATTGAGGTGATGACTGCACAGCTCTGAATTTACTAATAACCACAGACTGCTACCTGTTAAATGGGTGAATGATATAGTATGTCAATCATGCCACAATAAAGCTGTTATTTAAAAAATTAGAAATTAGAGACAATCTGGAAAAGACACAGATATTAAAAGTTTTGTTGAAATTGAAAACTGGCTGGAAGAAAATAATCACTTCAGGTAACACCAATCAGGATATTCCTTCTGTCTTCCCCGTCCCCCCAACAGGCACATTTCCACATTAGCAGTAAATGAATTATTTTCTCTCCCACAGTAGTTAATAGGAAAATGTTCTAGCACATAAACTGATTGATTTAGGATTAGTCATAGGATAATTTTAACATCTGACAGGTTTGATTTTAAACTTGGTTTATTATTTTGTCTTATTTTCAACTTGAATTCAGAGATACTTATGAAACAGCTTTTGCTTAAAGCATTATACAAATCTACCTCAGAATCTTAAATGAGGTGTTTTCTCTCTTTCCACCTTCCTACCAGGAATGGGTAAAATGAGTTTTCACCCTCTCTTTCTCAGATTAAATGGCAGTTAAATTATATGGCTAGAATATTGATGAACGTTAAAAAAAAAAAGACAAGTTTACCTTAAGTTAATCAATTTAAAAATGGCACTTTAAAAAATTATTTAAAAATGACACTTGAGTAATAGTAAGATAGGAATTTTTTTTTAATTTGAGAGAGAGAGAGAGAGAGAGAGCACGAGCAGGGGGAGGGGCAGAGGAGAGGGAGAAGCAGACTCCTTGCTGATGAGCAGAGCCAGACTCAGGGCTTGATCCTAGGACCCTGAGATCATTACCTGAGCCAAAGTCAGAGGCTTAACCGACTGAGTCACCCTGGTGCCCCAATGGGAAGAAAATTTTAACATACAACCCTTTTCCATTTCCCTAATATGTGTAAGTTGTGTATTTTTACCAGGTATTCTCTCACTTGTTCATTTGGGACTTGATAAAAATATTCCAGAAAAAATTAGCTTAATGTTCAGTGATATTAACTAAGGTTGGAGATTGCACGAACTTGAAAAATATTTGTGTAGGAGAAAATTTTCATCCGTAGTCAATATGTCATCTTCTTACATAAGAAGATAAATAATTTTACAAATGGATTTAAAAGGTACATGACCATGTTCTGTGCAAAAAATGCTTTTTTTAGTTTTCTGAGGACTCAAAATGACCAAATAGTTATTTCTCTCCAAACTGAGCTGTATACTAACCAGAGTGATTTCAAATTTAAGCATGAGTGGCAACATGCCTTGATGTGGAAATTGCTGGAGAGTTCTAGCCAGCGGCAAGACCACTGCCATTTGGTTTCAAAGCAGGGCATCACAGCTGTGGGTCAGGCCGGCCTCATCCTACCACCCTGAAGGTTAGCAAACGATTTTACCAGCTTCTGTTTAAACATCTTATTTGTCCTTCCGGCCTCAAAGAGAAATATTTTTCTAAAATTGATTGTAGTTAAGTTTTCTGTTTGGAAACATTTATTAGAACAGATAGTGAGCGTTCTTCTAGTATGCAATAAACCAAGGGCTTACTATTCAGTTTTGAAATCTCTTGGGGGGTTTTCTGCCAAAACAAGTAGTGTATTACAGTCAGAATGAAGAACTTTTACTCATTTTTGGTTCTCTTATCACCCCACACTTTGGGGGAACTTATTCATTTTTATTTTTGGCCAGGAAAAAAGGGAGGTTGCAGGCTTATAAAAGAATCAGACTTCCTGATAGCTAAATGGGTGATTTACCAGTACCCACTTTAACCAACTCGTGATCTTCCTATAAAAATGGAATTCTCTACTGCTATAGAACAAGATAATTCCTAACCTAAACTGAAAAACATTTTGAATAAAATTTAAGATCCAAGGAAAAATATATTCCTTTTATGGTTCCCAAACAAAACAAACAAACCAAGAAAAACATGAACAATGAAAAATTTGAGTTAGAAATTGTGTCTCTACCATCCTATATTATTCATATGTGCTCAGACACATGCCGTCTCTCCGTTTCCGATCCCACATAGTTAATTGGTGCAGGAGGGTTTAATAATTACTATTCTCTATACTGTTCTGATGACTTAGGTTTTTTAACCTTATAGTTAATTTCAGAAGACATAACCTCTTAATAGTGTCAGATAACACTTAACTCAAATGAGGTGAACATCAGTAGAGCAAAATTCTGTTCTGTAATATCAACTACACTCAATAATTGTATGTTCTAGTTTACAGTCTCAATTTGAATTCTGACTCATCAGAGGCAGAGAAATTTTCTAGAAGGCCCAAGTCATTGAGTTTTACTTGTAGTCAGCTTTACTTGGGGACACGTATTCATTCCACAAATCGATCACAAAGTAGATCCACATTAGTAGAAGTTACCCCCCAAATAGCTAACAAAATGTCATCTTTTACCAAAAATCATTAATTCTATTTGAAATAAATGCATTTCTCTTAGGAAAAAGCTTGCAATTTTAGAATGTCACCATTTGGACCTACTTTTTACACTGGAATTACTTTATTAAGTTAGATCAAACACGGACTCTTTGCCTCAACTAAATGGACACGCTAAACTGGCTCCAGAGTTGATTTGTGGAACTCATTATGGACTTCACAAAGTGTTCAAGGTTACTTTTCAATTTGTTTCAGCCAGAATCAATAAATCTCTTACCTGGTTTCTTTGCCGCACGTATTGTACTGGTTAATCATGTATATACTCGGCACAGCACGTTAGACCTGGAGAGAGCTTTCGGATGGAAGCCAGATTGTAACTACCGTGCTGTTGAAATGTGAAAACAAAGGAAAACGGCTCCTGTTTATTATTAAGGTGTGATGTGAACTAAGAGCCATAAATAATCTTGCTGGCCAGTTTCCAGGACCAGAGAAGGAAGGAGAAAGAGAGAAGGAGAGGGAAAGACAGAGAGGGAGAGAGAGAAGAGGGAGGGAAGGAGAGGAAATTATCTTATGAAATGGCTTTGTTGAGGAACCTCAACATTTAGAAAATTCTTAATGGGGAGTCACAAGTGCCCAACAAGAAAAGGAGAAATTGTTGTCTCTACAAATACAGAAGTAAGCTTTCTTATTTACATACACCTACATAATATTTTAAGAGACAGCATGAAATGCTTTTCAGAGACTACATATTCAACTTTAAATTTATGTTGGTTAATCTAGAAGAACTCTGGCAGAGCTCATCTTTACTGTGGCCCCTTTCCTGTGCTATTCATTCTTCTCTTCTCGGGATTACCTACTTATATGTAGAACTAAGATTCAGGATTGTAGCTAATCGTGGATGGATGTGGTGTGTGCGCCAGAGAGGTGCCCAATCAACCTGGTTCTGCCCCAGGTGAGGTGGGACACAGTTCTGGGCATCAGAACACCCAAGCTCCATCTTGTCCCGGCTATGCCCCTAACTAGCTGTATGGCTTTGGGCTAATCATCTCGTTTCTTCCTCCATAAAATGAGAGGGTTACACAAGATGACTCTTGAGTGCCTCTCACTTTTCACATTCTAGGATTCTGTAATTCTCCACAGGGCAATGAGATTTCAAAACTCCTACCTCTCTGATGAAGTTGGGAAGTAAAATATTTCTAAACCTACACATTCTAGTATGCATAAAAATCACCTGGGGGTATGGTAGGTTTGAGGTAACTTCCAAGAATCTGCATTTTTGCCAAGCAGCCGAGGAAATTCTCACCTAGATGGTTCTTAAGACCTGGCTTGATGAAGCCTTGCCTTAGGGAGTTCCTTAAGCTTCGAAGGAAGAAAAGGCTGTGAAAATCAAGACGTTTTAAATGAGTTTACCTAGGGGTCACTTTAACATTCTGAATGAAAATAACCTTGTGCACTTAGGAAATTAACATATATAAAAGACAATCTCAGGAAGAGGGGCTGTTGTCATAGCTGGGGGACAACTTCTAGATTTAAGCGCTGGTTCTTGTTATTTGTTGTAAAGAATGAATGGAGATAAAGAATTATAAGAACAATGTCTCTATTTTCGATTTTAGTGGAAATTACTGTAACAAACATTCAAGCTATAAAGCACTATAATAACCTCACATTTACTAAATACAAACTAATCATTTTGTATGCCTTAATACCATTAAGGGTGTTTGGCATTTCTCTTCCGAGCTTTACCCATTCCAAACTTTCATTTTAATCAATCTCACAGATTAATAATGGTGAATCTCGTATTGACCAATCCATTCACTTTTTTTTAAAAAACAGCAGTTTTTGAAATGTGTTTTATATATCATATGATTCCTTACATACCTTTTAAAATGTACAATTCCGCAGCTTTTAGTATCTTCACAGATCTCTGCAACCATAACCACAATCAATTTTAAAATGTTTTCGTCCCCCCAAAAAGAAACTTTTAGCAGTCTCCCCTCATTTTCCCTCAGACCTCTGTAGCCCTAGGAAATCATTAACCCAATTTCTGTCTCTATGGTTTTGCCTGTTTGGGATATTTCATATAAATGGAACCATATACTCTGTGGTCTTTTGTGGCTGGTTTCTCTTGCTTAGCAAGGTGTTTTTAAGGCCCATCCATGTTGGAGCATGTATCAATACTTCATTTATTTCTCTGGTCGATTAATATGACGTTGTATGGGTGTGCTACATTTTATTTACCCACTCATCAGTTGATAAACACATGGATTGTTTCTGCTTTGGGGCTATTATGAATAATGCTGCTATGAACATTTGTAAGCAAGTTTTTGTGCAGACTCATTATTTTCAGTTCTCTCGGAATGGAATTGCTAGCCTATATAGTAACTTTATGTTTAACCATTTGAGGAACTGCCGAACTGTTTTCCAAAGTGGCTGCACCATTTTAAAATCTTACCAGCAATATATGAGAGTTCCAATTCCTCCAAATCCTCACCAATACTTGTTATTAGCAGTCTTTTGTGATTAGGGCCATCTTAGTGAGTATGAACTAGTATCTTATTATGGTTTTGATTTGCATTTCTCTCATGACTGATGCTATTGAGGATCTTTTCCTGTGCTTACTGGTGATTTGTGTATCTGCCTTGGAGAAATGTCTATTCAGACTCTTAAGCCCATTTTGAAATTGGGCTGTCTTTTTATTATGGAGTTGCAAGAATTCTTTTTATTGTCTAGCTACAAGTCCCTTATCAGATATATGATTTGCAAATGTTTCTCCCCGGTTGTCTTTTCACTCTCTTGATGGAGTCGTTGGAAGCACACAAGTTGTTAATTGTGATGTCTATTTTGTGTATTTTTTTGGTTGCTTGTGCTTTTGGTGTCACAAATAAAAAATTTTTGCCTAATCCAAGATCATGAAGATCTACGCCTATGTTTCCTTTTATGGATTTTATATGACTACCTCCTAAGTGAAGCTTATTTCACTTAGCATAATGCTCTCAAGGTTGATCCATGTTGTAACATGTGTCAGAATTTCCTTCCTTTTTAAGGCTGAATACTATTGTATTGTATGTATGTACCACATTTTGTTTAGGTGTTTGATCCATTTCTTAATTATTGCTGTTTATGGTGTGAAGTAGAGTCCATCTTTATTCTTCTCATGTGGAAATCCAGTTGTCTTGGCACGATTTGTGGCCCATTTATTCTCAGCACAGATAAATAATTGTATTTAAATAACTTTATTATTTCAAACTCTTAGGTGTCAGGGGGGGAAAAAATCCAAAGGCTGTTTTAAAAGATACAGGGCATAATCAGGGCACTTTGTATTGTGCGTGACGATAGCATTTCAGGACAGGTATAAAAAAACAAAATATGAAGATGTCACGTTATTGTTTCTTCCTCATACTCTAGATCTTTCTACTTTTTTCCTTTTACTATTGAAAATTTAACTGCACCACTACAGGTGCTGCTTTAAGGGAATTGTGAAACTGAATCATACAAACCATAACTTAAAAGAACTCACTTATTATTATCATCATCATCATAAATATTTAAATAGAACAGTTATCATAAAGTACGCATATCGACATTATAAATTAGGAAAAAAATCATCAAAATCATTTCTACTTCCGCTTGAGCGGGAATGTCAGTCACCAAGAATCAATGTATACTTGGCTACCAATAGGTGGCGCTAGACATTTAGTCAGGATTTCATTCCTCTTAACATTGACCATAATATACAGAACTATAAAGTCTCCCACTGGGAAAGAGACACTGTGTCTAGAGGTGACCTAAAATCTTTGGGAGAAAATGGACTTTTTTCCTCCTACTCACACTCAGATTGACGATAAGTGAAAGCAGCTTTCAATGAAACTGATACCAACAAGGACATGTTTACAGATTTGAGTCGCCCCAATATCCAATAAGAAAAGTCCTTCTTACTGCTATTCAGATAGCACTTCAGGCCAAGGATGTAATCAAACCTTCTGGAATCTACCAGGAAAGAGTCAGGAAAACTTTGGAGGTGTTTGTCTTTATTTCTTGAAGACTTAAAAGAAAATTAATGTAACAGCAGAGAGAGCTCTACATTTACATTTGACTCCAGGTTAGATAGTTACAGAACCAAACAAATGAGAGCAGGACGGAATTCAATCGTTTGTATGTTATTTCCTATATTATTACAACACTTATTAATTTGATCACTGGATTAAATGTTATACATATGTTTATGCTTATATAAACACACATCCTATTGATTGTTGTTACATTAATATTGAAAAACAGAAATAGTTTATTTTTTTAAAAAATTTTTTATTTATTTGAGAGAGAGAGAGTGAGAGAGAGAGCACGAGAAGGGGGAGGGTCCGAGGGAGAAGCAGACTCCCTGCTGAGCAGGAGCCCGATGCGGGACTTGATTCTGGGACTCCGGGATCATGACGTGAGCCGAAGGCAGTCGCTTAACCAACTGAGCCACCCAGGCGCCCCAGAAATAGTTTAAAAATTGACTTTTTACATTAAAATGCTACACATTACAGCAATGTATATATTGGGCAGAGTGTTTGGGATCAACTGCATTTTTATTTGTGATGCCTTAGACCATTTAGGGCTTGTACTTTGTTTCAAATAAGTAAGCCCCATGCTATCATTTAATCTAACCTACAGAACAGAAGTCTAATATGGAAGATAAAGCCACAAAGCAAACAACCCTGTACTCTACAACCCATCCCTAGAGTATGTTCAACTCTTTTTGTAAAAGTCTTGGCTTTGGATAAACTTGCAATACTATGAGAATTGTCCCAGGGTCCTGAACCAAATGCTGAACATTTTTAGTTCTAGGACCTCACCTTAGTCCTTGACCAGTCCAGCTTTTTTTTTTTTTTTAACCTTTTCCTGACTTTTCTGAAAAAGAACAAGCTTTCTTTATCTACATCTCAGCATCCTTGGTGAGGGTAAAGAATCCTGCATTTATTTTGTCTTTCCTGAAGTACAACTTACTACCAAGGTAGATGTCCCACCCCCCCAACACCCCACCCCACTCCCCACACACACCATTTGGAATATTCTCAGGCATAGCGTCCTATAGTAGAAAATATCCATTATGTTGACTACCACTACATGGAAAATACATGGATAGAATCAGCAAAATATTTTCTAATAGTTCAGGTAATGCAATACATGAAGCTTCTTCACAATTTTTTTCCTTCCAGTGATAAAAGCTAAACATTGAAAATTTCAAATGAATTAAATTCCAATCAAATACACTGAGATTTTCTTGGTTCACTTAAAATTGTATTGGCTCATTTTTAATTTACTTCCACTCATCTTTAGCAAGTTAGGTTTGTTCATTTATTTATCATTTATAAGAAACTATTGTCCTTCTGGGCAGGACTCCATTGGGCATCAAATATACTTACATTTTTATCATACCCCAGGGAACTACTTGAAGGTAGGAGAGCTTTTGGTACGCTGAATAAATTCACATGCTTATCTAGTGTTTTTCAAAGTAGGGTTCATAGGCCTTAGGAAACTTCAGGCATTCTTGGAGATCTATGGATTTTCTATGCACTATAATAGTTTTTGCTTTTGATTGGTTAAAATACATACGTGTGTGTGTGTGTATGTCTATATATCTCATATATATATATATATATATATAAAATGAAGATAACCACCTTATAACCAATCACTGACACTCACTTTCAGTTTCAGTACTCAGGCTGGATTTGTGTTTATATACAATGGCACCAAGCAATACTACTTTAAACATTAAGGATAAAAGAAACTGGGTGGGGCAGTGAGGTAGGGAGCCCTGTTGGTAATGCTTTTCTGCTGGTTCAAATCATATTCCCATAGGTCTTCAAATACAATTTACATGATGCTTTGTATTTTTTAAACATTTCCATTTTAAAATACGGCTAGTTTATAATACATTTTAAAAATAGTCGCATATTAAATAGTTGACATTTCTTAAAATTGCAATGTTTTTTGATGATCATTTCTATGCAAATTGTATTTCATGTACATAACAGGTGTGGTTAGCTAGCGTTTCTAGTACCTGAATCAGAAACTTCACTGTGGAAATGGCTAGGAGGGAGTATGTTACTAAAATCTGTGCCCAAAATGTATCCATTAATTAGAATAAAGTGTGCTACATAATTTTTTGTTGGTGAATGTTGTGGTGTTTAAGATAGGTAGTGATTCGGAGGATTACTTGGGCTTTTTGTTCCGCATGAAGAAATTACAGGATTTTTTAATTCCTTTTTCAAAGTCTTGGAGCTTAGTAGAAAGAGGATATAATGCATATGCCATACAATAGTTAATAACCCAGAGAGGTCTGGGACAGCACCCTGCAAGCAAACACTAAAATTTCGGCACAAAATAATTTTGATTTTCAGTGGTTTGTTTGTGTATTTTGATTTAGGATCTCAGATGAGGGACTGTGGGCCAGCAGAAGGATCCATCCCGCTCAGGTGGGCCTCACACCAGCATACAATTGCACTTACCACAGATCAAGCTATCATGCAGGTGTTCCTTGAACTGAGGACAGAGAGAGAGGGTTTCTCTGGGCATAAATTCCAAAGATGCAGGTTTTTTGAGTGCTAGCTACAGCAATCAAATCTGGCTAATTTAAGCAAAAAAGGGAATGGATTAGAGGAATATGGGTGACTAAAAAAGCCTGAAGGGTAAGCTGAACCTGAACCATCTGGAAGGACAGACAGTGGAGAAGCAGAGGAAGCAGGGTTCATGTGGGAGAATTGGGTCTTATTACTCTAGTCAAGATGGAGAGTCTGGATGGAGGGTCAAGATAGAGAGTGCCAGCACCTGGATTGTAGGGGGCGATGGGGGCAATTTCCATTCCTGTCAATAATTCCTGTACCAAGACAGTATCCTGTAAGAAGCAACCCAGTTCCTGTGCTTTCCAGTCTCAACAAATAATGGATTATGAGCTCAGGGGGAAAGGGGCCAGTGAGAGAGCAGTAAGTATCATTTAGGTACCATAATGTTTAAAAGTCTAATTTCAGGGGCACCGAGGTGGCTCAGTTGGTTAAGCATCTGCCTTCGGCTCAGGTTGTTCATGATCCCAGGGTACTTCTCCCTCTCTCTCTGCCACTCCCCTGCTTGTGCGCTCTCACTCCCTCTCAAGTAAATAAATAAAATCTCTTAAAAAAATAATAAAAAAATAAAAGTCTAATTTCAAATCTTGACCTGCGGTTTATTGTGTGCGACATCGGGCAAATTAGTCTTAGCCTCTTGTCTGTATTTATTTATTTTAAAGATTTACTTATCTATTTGAGAGAGAGCATGAGAGTAGGCACATGGTGGGAGGGGCAGAGGAGAGAATCTTTAAGCAGATTCCCTACTGGGTGCTGAGCCCAACTCCGGGCTTGATTCCAAGACCCTGAGATCATGACCTGAGCTGAAACCAAGAGCCAGATGCTCAACCAACCTAGCTACCCAGGCGCCCCTGAGCCTCTCATCTTGAAAACAGGTAACAGTGGTGCTCGCTCGTTGTGGTTGTGGTGACACTCACTGTGATGGTGGAGGCAGAGCGCCTGGACCCAAGGCCCCTGCGGTGCTCACCAGCAGTGGTATTTTTTTTTTTTTTTAAGATTTTATTTATTTGACAGATAGAGACACAGCGAGAGAGGGAACACGAGCAGGGGGAGTGCGAGAGGGAGAAGCAGGCTTCCTGCTGCCCAGGGAGCCCAGTGCAGGGCTCGATCCCAGGACGCTGGGATCATGACCCAAGCCCAAGGCAGACGCTTAAGGGGCCCCAGTGGTGGTACTTCTGTGCACTTGCACTGACCCTAATGTTCACCATGGCAGACTTCAAACTAAACATCTAACTAAAGAGAGTAAACCTTCCAGTCATTCTGTTGTATCCTTAGCTACCCTTTGGAGGGAGAGCAGTTCACAAAGGTAAACACAGCAACCTCTCGAATGAATAGCTCCACATCAAAGCCGCTCCCAGAGAGGTGGTCTGCAGCAGGCGCTGGTTAAAGTATCACTAAGAGGCTCTCTGAGGCCACAGTTTCATTCTTTCCTTCCTTTCTTCCTTTTTACCTTCCTTCTTTTCTTCCTTCCTTCTATTCCACTTCCAATGGCTTGGGTGGGCTCCCCATTGCTGGGAACACTTGGGGCTTAGAAGTATATTTCAGCTATGTTGCAAGATATTGCTAATTGATTCCCTTCCGTTGAATATTATTAGTTATTTCACTAAAATGAAATAACCTGGAAGAGGACATATATTTAAATACCTGCTCCTATATATTTAAAAAAAATAACTACACCGCAAGACAAAAAAAAGAAAAAGAAAAAAACGCATGTTCTGAAAACATGCAAGTACATCAGGAGAGCAGTGATATAGGGAAATTCAGTCCAGCCGTTTCTCAGCAGACTCTCTGCAGTCTTCCCTTATTTCTCAAGAGGCAATACAAGTTGGGAGTTGTAGAGGTCCAAATTTGATAAGTTTGGTGGATGAAAGAGTTTAGAGGAAGAAAGGAAGAAAAGGTGCTGAATCCTAAAGAACAGCCATTCGCTCTGCTTCCACGTGTCCCCATTGCCTGCCCCACATCAGAGGATGGACAGAAAATCCCAATTGCTTTCTCTCCTTGCCTGACTATGTCTGAATTTGCAGAGGTAAGAGTATGTCGCGTTCTCAGTGCCGAGGGTAAAGTGGGGCAAGGGAGGAGGGCTTCCTGTCCCTGGAGGAGTGATAGCATGGAATGTGCCTGCTGGGCCTTGTCTGTGCATTAAAAACACGAAATGGAGATCCAAGGTGCAAATGTGCTAGAAAGTACCCCTGGAAGGGAGCAGGGTAGCACTTAAGGGACACTGGCAGCCTCATTGTCATATTTACTGTGTTCAGTGGTAACGGCTATGGTTTTCATCCAAGAAGCCCTTAAGTGGAGGTGGCTATAGCGTCTGAGCATCTCAACTTCCTCCCCATAAGGAGAGGTTTTCTCTACTACTGCGGGATCTACTTTCTCTAAAATAAGCAATCAGATAATCCCCAACCTACCCCAGCCAAATTGCGCTATTCAGCCCGCTGGATAAGTGATTAGTTAGAGCAGACCTCTCCTGAACAATCAAAGCCAATCTGAGGAATGTTTAAAGATTTAAGAGGTATAGACTGCCAGACTTTGGCATGGGTGGTGACAGGGCAGGTCACTAAAGGACTAAGAGAGGTCACTAAATCTAAGAGATGACAGGGCTCATTTCAAGCTGCTCTTGTGGTAGGTGCCGCGGGATGGGGGATCAGGGGAGGTGGGGCAGTGGATCGAGGCCACAGTCCTGATGTTTCTGGGGGAAAGGAGAGGAGCTGGCCTGTCCCACAGCAGAGACATGATTATGTTGGGTGCTAGTGAGGGCAGCCGAGCTGGGAGCAGGGGAGTCTACAGAACCATGGCGGACATGCCCTGGCTTAGGAAGACCAGCTGGGTGGAGAGGGAGGCCGGTCACCAAGAGCACTGAGCACAGGGGCTGTTTAGCTCTCTGTTGATTTGTTCTAAGAGCAGCCCAGACAGGGACTGTCTTATACCAAGGTACTGATCACAGCCAGAAATGAATCAGAATCTGGAAATATGACCTGTCTCTTGCTGAAACTTGTCCAAGCCTCAAGAACATTTCTTTTTCTTCCAATGAGTCTACAGATTGCATCCCCTCTTAGCCCTGATAAATGCCTTTTGATTTAATTTTTGCACACTGTGTGTTATGGTCCTACCCAGCCTAGTTTTGTTCTCCATAATTCACACATGTGTGGACTCACCTCAGGTTGCCTCAAATATCCTGGGAGAAAGGCCTGGGTTTGTTGTTGTTGTTCCCTCAGTAGAACTCCTGGCCAGAATTGGTGAAATTCGACCTTTAGAAACATTCTTTGATGTTATTATAGTAGTGTCAGACTTTAATTGTATTTATGAAAGGAAAACCAATATGATTGTTATTGAGCAATTGCATAAAATAATTCCTGATGTGAAAAAGGGGAGTTTAGGGTTCTTTGCTTGCAAAAGGGATGGCCTCTTAGACTGTGAGAAAAATGCTTAAATCCCCCAAATCAATTTTGTATGTATAGACCATTTTACCTTTTCTTTTTTTTTTTTTAAGTATGCTCCACGTCCAGTGTGGAGCCCAACTCGGGACTTGAGCTCACGACCCTGAGCTGAGATCAAGAGTCCGACACTTAACTGACTGGGCCACCCAGATAACCCTACAGTATTTTACTTTTAACAACACACCAAGGGGTGCCTGTGTGGCTCAGTCGGTTAAGCGCCTGTCTTCTGCTCAGGTCATGATCCCAGGGTGCTGGGATGGAGCCCCATGTCAGGCTCCCTGCTCAGTGGGGAGTCTGCTTTTCCCTCTCCCTCCGCCCCTCCCCACCTGCTCTCTCTCCCTTCATGCTCTCTCTCTCTCTCTTTCTCTCGAATAAATAGATAAAGTCTTAAAAAAAAAAAAAAAACCCACACACCAAAAATCTTTTCCTGCTTTGGAAAGATCTTTAATGACTTTGAGAAGGAAAATAATATAATCTACAACTTAAATTAAGAATTTAGAAAAATTAAGCTTCATCTAATGAAAATCCAAATTTTTTTTATTTTTATTTATTTTTTAAAAGATTTTATTTATTTATTTGAGAGAGAGAGAGAGTGTATGAGACACGTGGGTGGGATCCCAGGACCCCATGATCATGAATTGAGCCAAAGGCAGATGTTTAACTGACTGAGCCACCCAGGTGCCCCAAATAAGTTTTTAAATAGATAGGTAATTAAGCACATGAAGCAATTTCAGTGAACATGCAGGTCTTAATATACTTGAGTATTTTATTTATTTACTTTTCTGATGGATCTAGAACTTTCTTTCAATATGACTGGCTCATGGTAGAAATACATAAACTGGCCGACCTCCAACACAGCTTTCTAATGTAAACTATTTAAATATTTTGAACTATGTGTTTAAGCATAACAGTATATAATCAAACTTCAAATTCTTAGTGGAACTCCTAACCAAAAATTTAGTAAGAAATCAAAGAGGAAAGGCTACCATGTACTATATCTACTTCCTTTCAAAAACAATTCCTAGATACTGCTAGAGACCAAAGTTTTGAATCAGAATGTTTCCATGTAGACACGGTGCACATCATACAATACACACTCTCTGAAACTCAGACCTGGAAGTTTGATGAATTGTATGGGCAAACTGATGGAGAGTTCCCTGGCAACAGGGCCCCAGGCATCTTCTAGCCAGTTGGTCCTATGAAAGAGATAAGCCATTTCAGCCAAACATATCTTTATCCAGCATTGGAATGCATCCAAAGGAAACATGAAAGACTTCTGACATCAGAAAACATCTGTTGACTTTGGAGCATCCATATCAATAACAGCAAAACACACAGCAGATGTGAGCCTGCTTTCTGGGGGTAGAAGGAATGTCAAGTATGAAAAAAAAAATCAAGAGGAAATGGACATAGAAAATTCCAAATTCTTCTACTTCTGCCATTAATTACGTTAATTTTTCTGTTTTAATGTGGCCTCAGAAACAATTCTAGGATAGTATTTTCAGTGTCCCATTCCCTTAAACCCAAATCTGGTTAGAGGTATTTTAAAAGATCAATAGTTACATGCCCTCAATCCCCAAATTTGGCCTGAAGTGGTCATAGTAGCCACTGATAATGCATGCTATTATGAGAAAGTAGTCAGTTTTCAAAATGTTTGGCAATACTTATCTAAATATATTTTTTTAAGATTTTATTTATTTATTTGAGAGAGAAAATGAGAGAGAGAGAGCATGAGAGGGGGGAGGGGGGAGGGAGAAGCAGACTCCCTGCTGAGCAGGGAACCCGATGTGGAAATTGATCCTGGGACTCCAGGATCATGACCTGAGCTGAAGGCAGTTGCTTAACCAACTGAGCCACCCAGGGACCCCTATCTAAATATTTTTATGTATTATTGGAAAAAGAAAGTGTTGAGATAAAGGTTCTTAAAAGGGCTCTTCATCTGAGTTCAATAGAGTCAGAAGAAATATAAGAAGATTTCTGGGGGAAAGAAGACCCATAAATTGTTACCCTTAATTGTTAGATGAACATAAAGTTAGTGTGCTACTTTTCAGAGTCCTCTTTCCCTGCCTGGTTGTGTTTCCTGAGGACGTGTCACAGTCTTCTCTTCCCTGCTCTATCTCATCTACTCCCATGAGTGCTGAGAACTCCCAACCCACCCAGACTCTTTGCTGAGCCCTGAATTGTTGTGTTCAACATCATGCTAGACACTTCCATGTTAGTTTTTCAAAAATGGAACCAATAGGGGCGCCTGGGTGGCTCAGTTGTTAAGCGTCTGCCTTCGGCTCAGGTCATGATCCCAGCGTCCTGGGATCGAGCCCCGCATCAGGCTCCCTGCTCCGCAGGAAGCCTGCTTCTCCCTCTCCCTCTCCCCCCGCTTGTGTTCCCTCTCTCGCTGGGTCTCTCTCTGTCAAATAAATAAATAAAAAAAATCTTAAAAAAAAAAAATGGAACCAATGCACACAAAAAAATTACTAGTGCTAATAAATGAGTTCAACAAGATCCCAGGATACAAGGTCAATTTTTAAAAACTCAGTTGTATTTCTATACAATAGTTATGAATAATCCTAAAGGGAAATTAAGAAAACTATTCCATTTCCAATATCATCAATGATAACAAGACACTTAGGAATAAATTTAAAAAAAGAAGTGCAAGTACACTGAAAACTACAAAATATTATTGAGAGAAATCAATTAAATAAATAGATATCTCATGTTCATGGGTGAAAGGTTTAATATTACTAAGATGGCAATACTCTCCAAATTGATCTACAAATTCAACACAATTCACTTCAAAATCCCAACTGATTCATTTGCACAAATTTACAAGTTGATCCTAAAATTCATATGGATAGGGATGCCTGGGTGGCTCAGCTGGTTAAGCGGCTGCCTTCAGTTCAGGTCATGATCCCAGGGTCCTGGGATCGAGTCCCACATCGGGCTCCTTGCTCGGTGGGGAGCCTGCTTGTCCTTCTGCTTGCCACTCCCCCTGCTTGTGGTCACTCTCTCTCTGATTTAAAAATAAATAAATAAATAAAATATTTAAAAAATTAAAAAAATAAAGAAATAAAGTTCATATGGATATTCAAAGGATCCAGACAGCCAAAGCAATCTTGAAAAAAAGATAAACACAGTTGGAGGACTCAACACTTCCCAATTTCAAAACTTTCTAAAAAGCTACAGTAAATAAGACTGTGTGGTACAGACATGAAAATAGATGTATGGATAAATAGAATAAACTTGAGAATCCAGAAATGAACCCATATATTTATGGTTGGTTGATTTTGGACAAGATGCCAAGACAATTCCATAAAGGAAAGAATACTTTTTTCAACACATGATGCTGAATACCCACCTGCCAAAGAATGAAGTTGAACCTTTTCTTCACACCATATATAAAAATTAACTCAAAATGGATCAAAAATCTAAATGTAAGAGTTAAATCTATAAAATTTTTAGATAAAACATAGGCTTAAATCTTCATGATCTCGGATCAGACGATGGTTTTTTAGATGTGGCACCAATATATGCCACAAAAGAAACATAGATGAATTGGACTACATGAAAATTAAAAACTTCTGTGCTTAAAAGGACACTATAAAGAAAGTAAAAAGGCAATCTACAGAATGGGAGAAAATATTTGCAAATCATATATCTGATAAGGGTCAGAATTCAGAATAAAGACCTCTTACAGCTCAATAACAAAAAGACAACTCCATTTAAAATAGGCATATGTAGGTTTAAACGTGTTTGTATTCTGGGGCGCCTGGGTGGCTCAGTCAGTTAAGTGTCTGACTTCAGCTGGGGTCATAATCTCAGGGTCTTAAGATCCAAGCCTGCTACTGCGTCGGGCTCCATGCTCAGCAGGGAGTGTTCTTGTCCCTCTCCCTCTCCTTCTGCCTCTCCCCCCACTCATGCTCTCTCTCTCTCTCAAATGAATAAATAAAATCTTTAAGAAAATATGTTTGTATTCCCTGAGAATGTATTTATTTTATGTTAAAAGCAATTCATGTGTATTTCTAAATACTAGGCAGGAACCAACCTATGATTTTAAAATTTTCTTGGATAATTCATAGAGTGAATAATTCAAATACTGACAAATGAGGGTTGGCAGTATATTATGGCAACAATTCTATATATTTAAAAAAAAATTAAAGCAAATTCCTGTTAACTTTTCCCTCCTTTTATTATAAGTACCAGATCTTGGTATTCTGTTGTTACTGAAACCTATTTTTAGAATAAAATTTTGTTCTCTATCTAAAAAAAATAATAATAAAATGGGCATATGACCTGAATACACATTTCTCCAAAGAAGATATACAAATGCCAAAAAAGCACATGAAAATAAGCTCCATATCATTTGTTCTTAGTATGATACAAATCAAAACAACAATCAGATACCAGTTCACAACTACTAGGATGGCGATAATCAAAATGAAAGACAATACTAAGTGTTGGTGAGGATATGGAGAAGTTGGAGGCTTCATTTTACAGCAGCCACTTTGGAAAACAGTCTGGCAGTTCCTGAAAAAGTTAAACAGAGGGACACCTGGGTGGCTCAGTTGTTAAGCGTCTGCCTTCGGCTCCGGTCATGGTCCCAGGGTCCTGGGATCGAGCCCCGCATCGGGCTCTCTGCTCAGCGGGGAGCCTGCTTCTCTCCCTGCCTGCTTCTCCCTCTCCCACTCCCCCTGCTTGTGTTCCCTCTCTTGCTGTCTCTGTCTCTGTTAAATAAATAAAGTCTTTAAAAAAAAAAGTTAAACAGAGTTACCAGATAACCCAGCAAGTCTACTCTATGTAGGCATATACCCAAGAAAACTGAAAATATATATCTACACAAAAATTTGTATACCAATGTTCATAGTAGCTCTATTCACACTAGCCAAAAAAATGGAAACAACTCAGTGTCCATTAGCTAATGAATGATTAAGCAAACTGTGGTCTATCCACACCATGGAATATTATTCAGCCATAAAAAGTCATGAAGTACTGATAGATGCCACAATGTGGACGAACCTTGCAAACATGCTAGATGAAAGAAGTCAGACACAAAGACCATATATTATTTGCAATATCAAAAATAGACAAATCTATGGAGACAGAAAGTAGGTTAGTCATTGCCAGAGGCTGGGCATGGGGCAACAGAGCATGACCTGCTAATGGGATTGGGGTTTTTTGGATAGATGATAAAATGTTCTGGGATTAGATCATGGTGATGGTTGGAAAACCTTGTGAATATACTAAAAGCCATGAATTGTATATTTTAAAAGGATGAATGTTATGGTATATAAATTATACCTCAGTTTTTAAAAAATCAAAAGAGAAGGAAAACTAACTTCCATAATTCCAAAACTCTTCCTTCTTGTATGTTTTTCTGTCTCAAGAAACTCTGAGTCATGTGGACATCTTTCTTCTCTTTAACCCACATTCTCTCCATCTTTATATCTTTCAAATATCTTGCATCTATCACTTCTTCTCCATCTCCACTCACACTATCATGACTCAAATGCCTTTGTTTCTCACCCAGTGACTGCAACTGGTTCCCATGCTTCCAATCCTGCCCTTGCCCAGTTCATTCCCTACGATTTAACCAAAGGGGATGATCTTTCTAATATACATGATCACATTTTAAATTAAACCAAGATAATAATTTCTCTTTTATCTCCCTTTGAGGCTTTGATTTTCTATACATGTGAGTGCATATATATGATTCTGGAGACAAAACAATGAAAAGGCATGATCCCAGCTTAGGGAGCTTTAAAGAGGGGGTCTCCACAAAGTATGCAGGTGATGAAGATATAGCACGGTAGGAGCTGCAAAAGGCTCACGCTCAGGGAGCCTGGGGGAGTGAGCAGACGCCTCTCAGGATAGTGAAGTCTTAGCTGATTCTTGGAGAATGAATAGGAATTATTCAAGTAAAGAAAAAGAAAGGAAATTCCAGAAAAGGAGGTAACTCATGCAAGTCTGGAGGTAAGAAAAAGCATGGACTTTAGAGAATCCTCGAAAGACATGGAGAAGCCCATCACCAAGGATCTTATAAGGCCACCTCTGGTAGCCAAGTCTCTTGTGAAAATGAAAAATATCAACTCAGATGGATTTAAACAAAAAAGGGCCTGTGTAACTGAAAAGACTGGGGGTAAGTGGTTTGAGCAAGTGTGAATCCAAGCGCTCCCACGTGTCCAAGGTCTGTGTGGCTCAGTGTGCTCTGTTGGTCCTTCTCTGTTGACGAATCTACAGGCCAAGTGCAGATGGCCACCGGCAGCTCCAGGCTCAGATTCCCTGGGGTACAAACACAGCAGAAGGAGCTCGCCCTGACCAGTAGCTCCAAAGATCTGATTTTTCACTGGGCTGATGGAGACAAACAGCCAAGCCTGAATCAATCACTGTGCCAGAGGGACCACATTCGCTTGTCTCTCAGCCCTGGAGCTGGCTTAATGAGAGGAGGTGGATCAAAGCAAAGCGAGGGACAGTGTTGGGGGGGAGAGTTCCCCCAACTTAAGTCAGGCACAGTGAGCAGAGCTTGGAGGAATGGGTGACAGAGGGGATAAAATAGCAGTGGCCCCTGAAACCATATGACAATACTCGGGTCCTTCCAGCGGGCAGCGGGGCCACTGAACTGTGTGCGAGAGATGATCCCTAGTGGAGGTTTGGAGGAGAGCAGAGGACAAAGACACTGACTTGGAAGCAGTTGTGTTAATTCAGGTGACATTGTTGCTGAAATTAAGATCCTGTCTCTACAAGTAAGGAATACTTGATAGGGGCGCCTGGGTGGCTCAGTCAGTTAAGCTGCCAACTCTTGGCTTTGCTCAGGTCATGATCTCAGGGTCATGAGATGGAGCCCCGTGTCCAGCTCCGCATTCACCGGGGAGTCTGCTAAAGATTCTTTCTCCCTCCCCCCTCCCCTCTCGGCCACTTTCTCTCTCTCTCTCAAATAAATAAATATTTAAAAAATAATACTTGAATGTGAACAATAAGGTGGCAGAACTTAGGAAAGTGGTTAAAAGTGGCAGCTGTGGGGTGGGGTGTCTCAGTGAGGAGGGGGGAGTTGAGCGTGACCCCAGGTGCAAAGCTTGGGCAACTAAAGAAATAGCAAGCACTGCGTAGGGGCCCAGGAGCAGAAACAGCTCTGGAGGAGGGGAGGGTGCCTTCAGTGACGTCATTGCACATTGCGAGTGCAGTGGATATGTAGGTGCCTAGAGTCCCTGGTACGAAGCTCAGGGTGGGACCCAGGCTTGAGTGGCTCCAGCTGCACGTTCATTTGGGATGAGCCCTGCTAAGCAGACATGGAACGGTAAAGAAGACCTATTCCTGACTCTCAAGGAGCTTGTGAGTCACAAGGGACGAGGGCTACGTCCACAAATGGTAGGGAGCCACGGAGCTAGAGGATGGGTGCCCACAGGAGACCCTGCCCCTGCCCTCGAGTTACCCCAAGAACCAAGGAAGGCTTTCATGATGAAACCTTGAGACTCAGTCAGAGACAAAATGCTTCAGGAGATGAGGAGACCCAGAATAAATTAACTTCTAGGTAAGTCATAATGTTGTCTGGAAATCTGTGTTTTCCCTGTTCAATTGGCCTCGTCTGTATAAAAATAACTGACAGCTGGCTTCTCTCCCACGGGGCTGGGAACCAGGACCAGCCATGCAGGGCTGAGGTGCAGCCCATGGGGTGACTGCAGTGAGGAATGTGGTTTGTGATATTGGAAAGTGTTGGCTTTCTGCACGAAGAACCAGCAATGGCTCTGATGTCTCTCCTCAAGCAATAGGCCTCTGAGCATCCCTGGGTGAGAGGGCTCCTCTGACCAAAGACCCTGAAAAGTGAGCCACCCCTGGAGCTCACTGAAAGCCAACCCTACTTTCTCCTTTCAGTTTCCACAGAAAGAAGAGGGAAAAGATAGCAGAGTAAATCGGAGAGCTGGTCTCTGGTTGGCAGGAGAGTAGAGTCTACGCAGGCCAGGCCGCTGTGGGAAGCACGCTGGAAGGAGCCTCTTGTGGGGGGCGCTGTAAAAAGCCAAAGCACTTGATTTAACCCCAGAGCTCCCGTTAACCTTTGCTGTTCTCCATCTCCAAAGAGGTGCCAGGCAGGGATTTATGAGGTGCTCCTTAGCACGGCCTAAGGAGAAATAAAAAAACAACGTTTACTTCAGGACTGAAAACTCTCCGGAAAACCCGAGAAGTGCTGCCTGTCACCGTGAGGAAACGCAAAACAGGAGGCAACATGTTTGTGTTGGGCTAGATGGGAAATGGCTCTCTGTATTTCCATAGGTGATTATAACATCATCAAGGAAATGTGAGAAAGCCATTAGCGTTGCATGAATGCCCACTAATCTATCTGTTTTTAAGTTCAAATGGATTAAGCCACAGTTGCATGCATCATTTTTCAGAGTATGCATAAGTGACATTTGACTTTTGCTAATTCACTGTTCACTTAAATATGCATTACTCTTAAATACGCCATTTTTCAAAAGATTTTATTTTTAAGTCATCTCTACACCCATCGTGGGCCTCGAACTCACAACCCTGAGATCAAGAGGCATGCGCTCCACGGACTGAGCCAGCCAGGCACCCCTTTCATAAGCCATTTCTAATTTATCTCTAAAATTAAGACTAAACTAATAAATACACGGGATACTGATATTTCAAAGAAAAGAGCTCCGCCGTGACTAATATTGTAATTCTACAAGTCAAAGTTCTTGTCATAATCCGTATGGTTTGTCAATATTTATTTGAATGGTCAACTGTACGGAGGATGTGTATTGACTTGCAGGCCAAGGGTGCTAGAAAAATAAGGAAGCACAGCGCTTCCTGTCTTCTGTGAGATCCGTGGAAGTGCTGTCTGTGGGGAGCTCTTGGCTGCTAAGCAAATTACTCTGTTCTATGTATAGCTTTGTTGATCTTCATGGTTCTCTAAAAGGCACACACCCAGGGTTTTGTTTCAAATGAATAACGTCAACAGACAAACTGTCTAATAAACCTGAAATGTTGGTGTGGGGATGGAGAGAAAGGAGAGATCTTTGGGTGATTTAGGTAGTTTTTCTTCTTGACCTTGGGGTCCTTCTGTCTCAAACTGATTTGAAGATTGGAATCTCCTTCTCACGTTCAACGAATGACCAGGTGGAATGCCGGCTGGAATGAGGTAATTACTACCTCAAGCTTTTGAGAGAACGGTGGTGTCTTACCCTTGAGGGAGACTGTGGGTTAGATGAGCTGGCTCATTTACAGCCCTAAAACTATCATTGGCTTTATTCCTACCTGGATCTCTTAGGGTCACTGAAAAACGCAACTTAGCAGCTATGAGTCACCTAGCTGGGATCTTAATTGTGTGTAGGTTAGTAGAAGCCCACATGTCTTGGCAGATGAATGCCAGCAAATTGTTTGGGGCTCTTCTAAATAAGAAGGAATTACAGCTAGCACTCTCCGTAACAGCTAGCAACTGTGGTTGGTTGTAAGTGCCTCAATCTTCACAGAAACCCTGTGGCAGAGGCCAGAGAGACCCAGCAACAGGCTCCAGGTCACACAGCAGTTAGCATATGGTGCGGCTGGAGGAGAAAGCCAGGCAGTGTGAGACCAGTCTTTGCTCTTGACTGCTTCTGGGTCGTACAGTCTATTCTCTGTGCACCGACGTGCTTCCTTCTTTCACCATTTGTAAATGTACACAAAAGATGGTTGAATAGCCTGTTCTAACATGGGGAGCCAACCCCAGTTCTCTTAAACTGGATGGGCTCATGGATCTGAAAATATGTCCAGGACTTTGGGAGACGCCAAAGTCTTTCCGATGGGCAGAGAAGCAGGTGACATGATGGGACGGGGGTGTGCTTCATCTGGGAAACCTGCGCTCCACCCCTGGCTCTTTTCCAGGCCAGCTGAGTGATCACGGAGGCGTCGCTGCCCCTGCTGGGCTCCGATTTCCTGGTGCGTCCAGTAAAGAGCTGGCCACGAGAATCCTCCACTCCCTTCAGGCTCAAACTCTCTATAATCCCATAGCACAAGGTTTGAGGGGTTTGACAACGTGTAAAGAAAGCAGGTGGCAGTTAAGGAAGGTTAATAACCTAAACACTAAGTTTGACAGAAGTGTCCCATTTCCTGCCCACAAATCCCTCTCCTTCTGAGGGGCAGTCCTTGGCCAAAACTGATCAAACTTTATTGGAGTGTTAGAACCTGCGAAACTACTTCTTTCTAAATGCTTAGTTAATAGTTTGGATTGGAAGAAGACTAAAAACAGAAATGGACACTCCTAGTTCTGACATGAGGATATAGACCTGCAGATTTCTCTACAGGCCTGAAGAATCGGTGGGAGAGTACTTTGAACACAAAGGTGATTATAATCACGTCTTTGCAAAACATTTCGTTTCTTGTATGTTCTGCTGACTTTAAAATGATTCGATGTGGTGTTGTCTTCCAAAACCAGGCAAGTATTACTAGTGGGTCCAGGGAGAAGGCATATCTTATTTGGTTTTTTTTGTTTTTTTTTTTTTAATAAAGATTTTATTTATTTATTTGACAGAGAGAGAGGCAGCGAGAGCAGGAACACAAGCAGGGGGAGTGGGAGAGGGAGAAGCAGGCTTCCCGAGGAGCAGGGAGCCTGATGCGGGGCTCGATCCCAGGACCCTGGGATCATGACCTGAGCTGAAGGCAGACGCTTAACGACTGAGCCACCCAGGCGCCCAGGCATATCTTATTTGTAAAACATTATCACGTAACACTTTCCTCAACCTTTGGATCTATTTCACTCACTAGGTAGCTTATTACAAAACAACTTCAAGCTCCAATTCTGGAGAAAGCCTTCATTTAAAAAAAACTGAGGGATTTGTAAGCTCAACCCTTATGTTCTGCTACAATTTAAAACTATGATTAAATGTAAAGCTGTATTGCTCTTTAACCAAAGCCATTACCAACAGTAGCCTTGATCTCTTACATGTTTTTTGAACAAGAGTTTTTTCTGATGTTTTACACCAAAGAGTGCTAAAGTTTGGCATAGGATCTTATTAGAATCCTATATAAACGCCTCAGATGGAAGAAATTAAATGTAACAACTGTGGTCCTAGAGACATCTCATCAGTACCTTAAACCAAACTCAGAATTATTGGAACTATTTCATGGAACAATTGGGGTGTCGGCTAGTTTTGTTCCTAGGAAGACGCATACATCCAGAAAAGACAGTTTCCTATTGTATTGTGGGGACTCTGGCCTTTTGACCCAGAAGTGCCTTTCAGAGAAAGCCTGCATGGATCTGGAGTCAGGGTGGACACACACTTGAGAAACAATATAAAGAAGGCGGCATGAGTGTGGGCTCTGAGAAGAATCGCGAAGCCACATCCTGTCAGGGTTTCCTCTCATTCCTGTATTTCTTTTTCCCCGTAGCTCCTTATTGGCAGCAAATTGACTATTCTTCGGTACTGTTTTCTATACACTCTTTCCCACAATGCTTTCCCTTTTTATTTCTCTATCTCCCTCATGCGCCTCTCGGACTGTTTCCGCCAACTACCTCACCTGGTTTTCCTTCTCTTGCCCCATGAGTTCTTTCATCCCAGGATCTTTTTCCCTTGGAATCCTGATCCGCATTGCTAATCTAGGAGGGGAGGCAAACAAAGGCACAGGAACAATCTTAGATCCCTCAGTGAGAAGGAAACTTCATTTCATCTGCATCACCCGATTTATGTATTTTGTGCTTCTTTTTCTCGAGGAGGAAGCAATTCCATGTTCCCATCTTGATTGAAGTATGAAGAGGAACAGATTTCTCTGCTATTGGTTCAGTGCGGAGACAAGGGAGCACTGTGTTGATGCACCCCCCACGCCCAGCTAATCCAGTTGCCCCCTGTTGGTGAGCTGGAACAGGTGCTAGGCATGGAGGAGGCTCAGCCCCACACTCACAGTCTCATGGGGAAATAGACATGTAAACAAATATCCACAATACGGCGAGATGCGATAAGCACTGATTCAAATGGATTTCTGAGTTTGCAAGATAAAGTAAGCAAATGTGCCTTGGGCTGAGAGAGAGGGAAGATCCCAGAGAGGACGTGACCTTTAAGAAGAAACCTGGAAAAAACAATGAAGAAAAAAGATACACAGGATGAGTTGTGGTGACGGAGAGGGTATGGACGCTCTGGACAGAGCGCACCGCCCAAGCAAAAGCATAGAGGCACCACAAAGCATGGCCAAGAAATAGGGTCTAGGTTGGGGGTAGCAAGAGACCCAGCTGAAAAGGTCAGTAGGGCCAAATAATGAAGGACTTCATGTGCCATAGCCTGGTTAAGAAGCATCAAATTCTGTAGATGAGGAGAAAGCATGGGAGGTTTTTAAAAAGTGAAAGTGACAATGGACAGGTGTTGGACACTGTTGGAAAGATAATTCTGAAAGGCAAGGCCCGAGGTAGTTCAGGAAAGGGACGGTGTGAAAGTGAATAAGGGGAGGAAAAGCAAGGAACAGATAGGAGAGCTGTTCTGGACCTAGAACTGAATTTGTGGATGTATGGATTGTGTATGTCGGGGTGGGGGTCGGAAGAGAGGGACTCGATAACTTTATAAGTTTTGAATCATTGTTTTAAGGATTTCTAAACTTGTTTAATTTTTTAAAAAGATTTTATTTATTTATTTGAGATAGAACGAGAGAGAGCAAGCACGAGCTGTGGGGCGGGGCAGAGGGAGAGGGAGAAGCAGACTCCCCGAAGAGCAGAGAGCCCAATGCAGGGCTCAATCCCAGAACCCTGGGATCATGACCTGAGCCGAAGGCAGACACTTAACCAACTGAGCCCCCCAGGCGCCCCTCTGAACTTGTTTCAAATAAATAGATAATAATATTATTAACCGAAACAAAAGAGTTTGGGAAAGGGAAGTTCTTGAGGTTCGGTTGGATATGTTCACTTTGAGATGCTCGTGGGACATTAACACTCTTTTGGAAATAGGACCCACAAGCTCAGGAAAGCAATGCAGTTTTGTACATCATTGACTTATTGGCAACAACTGAAGCCAAAGATTTGAAGGAGACACCCCTGGGGAACTACATAGAGCAATTGGAGAAATAAATTTGGTTGGAACCCTGAGAATCACCAATCCGTAAGGGCAAGGAGCAAGCAAAGGGGAGTAGGAAGGCAAAAAGGTAGAAAGAGATAATGAAAGGGTTGGTGTCTCAAACATCAAGGGGAGAAATATTTTTAGGAAGGGAGAGTACACAATGTCAGAGGCTTAAGGGTGGTCACATAAAATAAGAAACAAACGCTGAATTGGATTTTGAAAGGCAGAATTTGTGTGTAATCTTACCAAGGCAAGCTTTAGAAAAGTAGTAGAAGAGGAAAGCAACATTGCCGGAAAGTTGAGAGATGTGTGATTTGAGGAAGTCAGGGATGATGGGTATATAGAACAGCATTTTCCAAGCTCTTTGGTGTTCAGAACACTTTACACTCCATGGTTATTGAGAATCACCAAAAGTTTTTGTATATGTGGTTTAGATCTATTAGTAGTAACCATGGCAAAAATTAAAACAGAACTTTTCAAAGTAGTTATTAATCCATTGAAAACCAACAAATCTATTCTAGGTAACAAAAATAACATGGATTTGTGTGTGTGTGTGTGGAAAATACATATTCCCAAACATAGGAGCTTCTTTGGGTTTAATGAAAATGTTCTAAAAAGGATTGTGGTGATGAACACAACTGTGTGAATATACTCACAACCATTACATTTTACACTCTAAATGGGTGAATTAATTGTGTAGTATGTGAATTATATTTCAATAAAATGGTTAAAAAACAAAGAGTAAAAGCACAGGGTACTTAATATATATTTATGGGATGATTAAAGTACCAAGTGGTAAATACTTATTGAATACTTTAATAAAACTAATTACTTAATCTCACTCTACTCTCAAACACACACACACACACACACACACACACATAAATACAAACGAAAAAATTGAGCCTCTTCTCCTTGGGGTTAAGTGTGGACCATTGGAAAAAGAGATTTCCTACTTTTTCTTGTGTAAATAAAATAACAGTATAGGATTTTATTACCCTTTCCCTATCTTTTTAAAAAACATGTTTGTTGAGGTGTGATTTGCTTGTTCTGGATATTTCATGTAAATGGAATCATACAATTTGTAGTCCTTTGTGAATGGCTTCTTTCCCTTACCCATAATGTTTTCAAAGTTCCATCCATGTTTTAACATGTATCAGTATTTTATTTCTTTTTATTGCAGAATAATATTTCATTATTTGTATACCACATTTTATTTAGTTATTCATTCATCATTTGGTGGACATTTGGGTTGTTTCCACTTTCTGGCTACTGCAATGCTGCTATGAACATTTGTGTGCACGTTTTGTGTGGACATATGTGTTCATTTTTTTCATGGGTATATACCTAGGAGTAGAATTGCTGAATCATATGTTAACTCTGTGTTTAACTATTTGAGGAACTGCCAAACTGTATCTGAAATGGTGGCACCATTTTACATTTCCACCGTTAGTGTGTGAGGGTTTCAATTTCTCCACATTTTTGTCAACATCTATTATCTGTCTCTGGATTAGAGCTATGACGGTATCTCATTGTGGTTTTGATTGCCATTTCCCTCATGACTAATGATACTGAGTATCTTTTTATGTACTTGTTGGCCATTTGTATATCTTCTTAAAGGAGTTTTTATTCAGATTCTTTATCCATATTTTAATTGGGCCATCTTTTTATTTTTTTTTACTTTATTCTTTTACCGTGATATAATATATGTAACATAAAATTTACCATTTTAACCATTTTTAAGTATACAGTTCTGTGGCATTAAGTACATTTAAAGTGTTGTAGGACTAGGGCGCCTGGCTGGCTCAGTCAGTTGAGCATCCAGCTCTTGGTTTTGGCTCAGGTCGTGCTCTGAGGGTGATGGGATCGAGCCCCACATGGGGCTCTGTGCTCAGCGCTGAGACTGCTTGGGATTCTCTCTCCCTCTCCTTATGCCCCTTTGGCTCATGCTCTCTCTCTCTCTCTCAAGTAAAAAATAAATAATTAAATAAAGTGTTGTAGGACTGTCACCACTATCCATCTTCGGGACTTTTTCATCTTCCCCAACTGAAACTCTGTATCCATTAAAAAATAACTTCTCATCCTCCCCTTCCTCCTGCTCCTGGAAACCACCATTCTACTGAATGCCTTCATGAATTTGAGTACTGTCGGTGCTTTGTGTAAGTACTATAGGTACTTTGTGTAAATGTATAATGCAGTAATAAGACAGTGTTTGTCTTTTTGTGACTGGCTTATTTCACTTAGCATGGTATCTTCAAGGTTCGTCCATGTTGAAACATCTTTTAAGGCTGAATAATATCCTACCGTATGTATATAACACATTCGGTTCATCCACTCACCCGTCGATGAACACTTGGGTAGCTTCCACCTTTTGGCTATTGTGAATAATGCTGGCATGGACACCTTTGTACAAATATCTGTTTGAGTCCCTACTTTCAATTCTTTTGGGAATATGCCCAGAAGTGGAATTGCTGGATCATATTGCAATTCTTTAAGTTTTTGAAGAATCACTGTGCCATTTTCCACAGTGGTTGCACCATTTTATATTCCTACCAACAGTGCACAAGGGTTCCAAATTCTCCACATCCTTCCCAACATTTGTTGTTTTCTGGTTTTGTTTTGTTTGTTACAATAGCCATCCTAATGAGTATAAATTGGTATCTCATAGTTTTGAATTGCATTTCCCCAATGATCAGTGATGTTGAGCATCTTTTCATGTGCTTACCAGACTTTTGTGTATCTTCTTTGAAGAAATATCTATTCAAACCCTTTGCCCATTTTTAAAATTCTGTTATTTGGGAGTTTTGTTATTAAATTGTCTTTCTATTATTGAGGGGTGAGAGTTCTTTAAATATTCTAGAGTCAAGTCCCTTATTAGATATGTGATTTGCAAAAATTTTCTTTGGGTTGCTTTTTTTACATTCCTGATAGTATCCTTCAAGCTACAAAAGTTTTCAATTTTGACGAAGTCCAATTTATCTTTTTTTTTATTCTTTGCTTGTGCTTTTGGTGGCATATATAGGAACTATTGCATAATCTAAGATCATAAAGATGTACACCTGTTTTCTTCTAAGTGCTTATACTTTTAGCTCTTACATTTAAGTTTTTGATTAATCTTGCATTAATTTTTCTATAGGGCATGAGGTAAGGGTCCAATTTCATTCTTTGGCATGTGGATATCCAGTTGTCCCAGCACCATTTGTTGAAAATACTATACTTCCCCTACTGAATTGTCCTGGCACACATCAAAAATCAATTGACTATAAATGTGAGGGCATATTGCTAGCGTCTCAATGTGATTCCATTGATATGTGTCTAGCCTTATGTCAGTACTACACTGTCTTGATTACTGTTGTCCTGTAGTAAGTTTTGAAATTGGCAGGTATGAATGACCTTCCAACTTTGTTCTTCTTATCCAATATTGTTTGGGCTATTCTTGATCTCCTGAATTTCCATTGAATTTTAGGATCTGCTTATAAATTTCTTCTAGTAAAGCCAGCTGGGACGTGATAAGAATTGAGTTGAGGGTGCCTGGATGGCTCAGTTGGTTGGGCAACTGCCTTCAGCTCAGGTCATGATCCTGGAGTCCCAAGATCGAGTCCCGCATCGGGCTCCCTGCTCGGCAGGGAGTCTGCTTCTCCCTCTGACCCTCCGCCCTCTCATGCGCTCGCTCTCTCTCTCATTCTTTCTCTCAAATAAATAAATCTTTAAAAAAAAAAAAGAATTGAGTTGAATCTGTAGAGCAATTTGGGGAGTATTGCTATTCTAACAATAGTAAGTCTTCCAATCCATGAACATGGGTTATTTTTCATTTTATTTAGAGCTTTTAAATTTCTCTCAACAAGGGGTGCCTGGGTGGCTCAGTCAGTTAAGCGTCTGCCTTCGGCTCAGGTCATGATCCCAGGGTCCTGGGATGGAGCCCCACATTGGGCTCTCTGCTCAACAGGAGGCCTGCTTCTCCCTCTCCCACACCCCCTGCTTGTGTTCCCTCTCTCGCTGTCTCTCTCTCTCTGTCAAATAAATAAACAAAATCTTTAAAAAAAATTTTTTTCTCTCAACGTTTTGTAGTTTTCAGAATATGTTTTGCACTGCTTTCATTATTCCTGAATATTTTATTCTTTTTTTAAGTTTCTTTTTGTTTTAAAGGTTTATTTATTTGAGAGAGAGAGAGAGAGAGAGGAGGGGCAGAGGGAGAGAATCCTAAGCAGACTCCCCACTGAATGTGGAGCCCCACATAGGTCTCATCAATCCCAGGACCCTGAGATCATGACCCAAGCCAAAACCAAGAGTCAGACAGTTAACCAACTGAGCCACCCAGGTGCCCCTTAAGTTTCTTTATAAGTAAACTCTACCCCGAATGTGGTGCCTGAACTCACAACCCCAAGATCAGGAGTCACATGCTCTACTGACTGAGCCAGCCAGCTGCCCCAGCATTTTGTTCTTTTTCAAGGTTATTCCAAATGAAATCGTTTTCTTAATTCCAATTTTAGTTCCATGCTTACTCTTAACCATAGTAAGCCAAATATCCGGGCTTCATTTCTTGATTAATAAGGAAAGCTTCAGATGAAGAAATCTCATTTCATTCTGAAATGTTTATGTCTGACCCAAGGACAATGTCAGATATTAGACCCTATCTGCTTTAAAGATCTCAGATGATAAGACTAGAACACATCTGGAGACGCTGTTAAGGTACATGCATCTAATAATCAGATTAAGAAGGAGCAGAAATTTGAATACACTAACATGATTGTACCACCTCCCAGAAGTGCAGCTGGAGTAGCTACAGAAATGAGTGAGGTCATGAGGTCACAGAGAGGGCAGAGCAGCCAATAACCTGTCCCACGGTGATACCCCTGTGACCTTGGGCAAGGACTTCACCTCTGTACCCCTCAGTTCTCTCGTCTTTAAGATGGAAATAATGATAGTTTATATGGCATTTGCAGAGCTGTCTCCAAACTGGGGTGCCCAGAGACAAACTACCGTTCATGCAAAACAAAAATGTAAGAACTTCCATTTGTTTATTCATGTAACTCCTTTAATTTGTATTTTTGTTTATGACTTATAGGTGTACCTAACATAATTGTATGGTGGTATATTTGTAAACTTTATATTAAATTAGCAAACACAATTTGTCAGTTCATGCTCAAACCATTTTGTTTACTGATGGAGACTATTGGCTTAATTCATTGCTTAACACATAGGAGTACTCAGTAAATGTTAGCTATCATCAAAATGATACTTACAGTTGTCATAATATCATTATGAGTAGGTCTAAAAGGATTAGTTATTCTTTCTTGGTTTACTTTCTTTCCACCATTGATGAGACTGTGGAGCACACAAAAGTCAAAGAGCAAAATTATCAGATGATGATACATCAACTCAACCACATATAAATAATGCTTTTATTACCATTTAAAAGTATAGGCTAAAAGATTTTAGCTTGCATGTCCTTAGGGTGAACACTAAGCACCCTGAAAAAAATTTACTGTTGAGCTAAAGTTGTGCAAAATCAAGGTGTTTTTTTTTTTTCCTCTGATTTTTACATCTGCACTCATATGAAGCACAGGATCCTCGAATGGTGGGAATTCCAGACATCTCTTGGTTCTTCAAAGCAGCCAGGTCGGAGATTTGGGCGTCTAATCTGGGAATGTCCTTCTCCAGCTCAGCCAGCTTCCCTGCCATTCTTCACAAGGACTGTGTGTATGGCACCAGACTTACTTTCCCAGAAGTGCTTCTGGGACCTCAGTCTGCACAAAGGGGCTGTTAAATGTGTTTCCCTCCCTGCTGGCTCAGCTGACTCCTGGGCCTCAGGTCACATACAGCTCATAGTTCCTATCAACTTTTCCCAAAGGACCCCTGGGCTCCTGCAGGAGCCAGCACTTCCCTGGAACAGGAAGCTCTATTTACACTGTCTTGGAGCCTGGTGCTCATCCATAAAAGGGAAAAGAGTCCTTTAGGAAAAGGGCAGGGTGCTTGGAAACTCTTTAAAAGTGAAAGCGTTGCAACTGGTTTCTGTTGTTTTACACTGCTGGTTGATACAGTTTTGTAAAATATAAAAACACATGCTCTTTGGACTAGTTGACCAGTAAATCTGAAAGCTGACATGACAATAAACAAAATGGGGAGAATGTCATGTGAACCTTCCAGAGTGTACACCTTGAGCACTTATTTCTTTCATTAGCCTTCTAGAACATTAATTTTATACTGGCTCATACATGAATGATTCCATCATACTTTCAAGAAGGAAGAAGGGCTATCTAGACTTTGGAACATCGTGATGGTTAGGTCTGTGGATGGTGGCTACAATTTCCCATGCCTCTTCCATCTGCTAATAGACACACCTGACAAATGACATGAATGCCAAGTCGGCAAAAGATATGGATAGGCCAGGAAAAGAATGCAGTGGTAAGGGGTGGGAGCATGGCTTTAGGAATCAGAACTCTTGGAAAATGTCATCATAATGGTCAATAATTATTGAATCACAATTTAAATGATTAAAAATAATAGTTCATCATGTTTACTATTAATGGTAATATGAACAATTGTCAATTGTTGCAAAGCATTGAGTTAAGTGTTTTATACATATAAACTCATTTAATCTCAGGGTAACTTTGTGAATCAGGTACTATCAGAATTCCCACAGATGATAGAAAGAGGCTAAGTAACTTGGCTAACATCATGGTCAATATTGAAGCCGGGACATAAACCCTGGCCACCTAGTCTTATAGACTGGTGCCCAACCATTATGCCCCACTGCCTCTTAAACTCTGTGCCTAATTGTGTTCTAAGCAGTTCAGATGCAGTAGCGCTTTTCATTAAAACAACTCCGATAAGGTGGCAAGTTTCCTGAGCTGAAATATTCAATCATTCTTCATTTATTCAGCACCTGCTACCCCTAGGACCATACCTAGATTAAATATAGTAATTCTGATGTCACTGGGATGGAGACTGGCTGGAGGCCAGTGTCCTTGCTGTGAGCACCTGTAAGGTGCTGGTCAGAGGTCACCATCCAACCAGCCCTGTCTGCCTTTCCCCTATTATCACTTCCACCCCAGGTTTTTGGTGTCCCACATGACACAAGGTTCCCAGCATGTCACTTCTGCAAGAGGCTCCCCATGCTTCACCTGCTTCCACCTCCTGAAATGTGCTCCCCCATGTTTCAGGCACCAGTCACCTCTCAAACTCCAGTGTAGGCATTACCTTTCCTGCCCACTGCAGAGAACGCTAACCCTCCTTCTTCCTATGTGCTCCCAGGGCCCCGTCTGCCTCACTGCTTATAGCTTGGTGTATCACCAGTGTTTCTTTATGGCTGCCCGCCTGTAGGCCCTTGAGAACAGGCCTTGTCCTGTGTGTCTTTATGAAGTCCCATGATTTAAGCAAGTGCCTCACATAGAACATGCAGTCAGTAAGTGGGAAGTTGATTTGTTAAACTGATTAGATCATCCCAAACCTGCAAGATTCTGCCCTGAGGACTCGCCTCAGGGAAACACCTCAGGAGACTGAGAAGTGGTTTTGGGTTTCAGTAAGCTGGTAATCACTGGTGACCCTACTAGAAGCCATATTGAAGGGTGAGATTCGCAACAAGACAGCTTTAGACAACCACTGGATACGTTTAATTACGAAGCAAAGCAAAGGATAGGCCAGTAGCTGAGGTCTACAAAGTACAAGGGTGGTTTCTGTTTCTTGCTTGTCTAGCTGTTGCTACTAGTGTTCAGATGCAGAGGCCTTTGTGTATTCGAGGGCAGAAGGGAATGTGTAAAGAGGACCGGGGGAAAGATGAGGTCAGTTCAGGTTGGGGAGAGAACCCTTAAATGAGTGCCTCTCTTCATCATCACATTTCTCAAAGAATTGTCTTATAGCCGTCCTGTTGCTTTCTTCAACCTCTGGTCCCTTCTTATCTCACTTCAATATGGCCAAGGACCTGCACATTTCTGCAACCATAAACCACTGCTCAGTATCTTCAGGTCCAGAGCAGGATGGAAAAGTCTTTCTTCGAGGGGAAATGGCCCCTCGGTTTTACCGAGAGGAGAGGAAACCTAAGTCAGATGCCCACTGTGGTGTACATTTGGTGGCACGCAGTCGAGAAAGGTCTTGTCTGGTATTTCTATTTCTTCATGAAAATAGGAAGCAATGTCAATGAGGGAGAGATGGGACGTAGTTGAGATTGAAGGAGATAAAAAATTTTTGAAAAGTTTTTCAAGAGAAGCATAGTGAGATTGCCAGTGAAAGGGAGCACCCATATGGTTGGTGCTCAGAGGTGTCCAGCAATCACCGTCTGCCCAGCTGGGGAACTTCCCTCCAGCAGCGCTCAGCTGCCTGGTGCAAGGCAAGCTAGTGAGTATGGTCGAGTTCATTCAGAATTGAATTCCCCAGGCATGTGCAGCCAAAGGGGGCCTCGGGAGGTGTGCATGCTTGGCAGAAAGTGGTTGTATCATGGGTCCCAGAATCCAACTTGGATATGGGGAACATTAAGAGAGGAGGGGCCCATGGATAGGGAAAAAGTGGGAGGTGTGCACGTCATCCACAGGCAGAAGGACACTTGTGCTGGGAATCTTTGTGCAAGAAGCTGCAGTGACAGGTCTGTGACCAGCAAGGAGGATGTCCGATTTATGATTTGGGAGGTGGAGCAGTTTCAAGAGATAATGTGGTTCGGACTTCACATTCTGCCCCATGAGAAGGGGAAGCCGTGGCCCAGCAGAGAATAAGGTCACTGGGTCAAGGAGGTCACAGGGTCAGATGTGTCCAGAGTGAAAGCAAACCTAAGGATGAGGAGGAAGAATCAGATTTAAGTCTTTAATGAACAGTGGTGTCTAGGACAAGCCTCAGTAAAGCTCTCTATCTTTCTAACTTGAAAAGCTCAATTGTTTAGTGAGTGAGAGGAGGTACAGGCTGACTTTGAAATACTTTGGTCATCAATTTACCATTTAAGGTGCATGTACTTTTAAACAATCCACTAAAAATGTATTATTTATTGGTGCCATGAAAAAACTTAGGAGAAATAGATCTTTAGAAAAACATCAGAGGGGCGCCTCGGTGGCTCAGTTGTTAAGCGTCTGCCTTCTGCTCAGGTCATGATCCCAGGGTCCTGGGATCGAGCCCTGCATCGATCTCCCTGCTCACCAGGAAGCCTGCCTATCCCTCCCCCACTCCCCCTGCTTGTGTTCCTGCTCTTGCTGTGTCTCTCTTTGTCAAATAAATAAATAAAATCTTTAAAATAAAAAATTAAATAAATAAATAAAATAATTTTTTTAAAAAGGCATCTGACTCTTGATATCCGCTCAGGATGTGATCTCAGGGTCAAGAGATCGAGCCCCACGTCCTGCTCCACGCTCAGCGCAGAGTCTGCTTGGGATTCTCTCCCCACTTCTCCCTCTGCCCCTCCCCCGCAAAAAAGGAAAAAAGTAAAATATCAGAGAAGTTGGTAGCAGTTTTGGTAAAACAAAGGGCATTCACTTCCCAATCTCACCAGGATCCCACTTGGTCCCCAACATCTTACGAAGACTGAACAACCTAGAGGGATCGATAGCCTTAACATTTTCACTTACATTTCTCTTGCCGCAACCCTGAAGCAAATGTGGGGTCCACTGCCCCACGTGGCCCAGAGTTCATAAATCTGTTCAGAAGAGAGTTGCCCTGGCTTTGGCGGAGCTAGCAGACAGTGGGGAAACACTTCATTGTGGAGTTCACCTCCTTTTGACGAGGTGGCACAAGTGGGGTTTGTAAAGTCTTGAGGCAGCCTTTTAAAGTTTGAAGCAGAATGAGGCCTCCTGCTCCTCCTGAGCCTTCTTTCTCCTCCAGCCTTCTGTCTCTATCTTGCTGTGTCCCCTAAGAACAACTAACATGTGCTGAGGACTTGGCAATGCTCCAGGCACTGTTCTGAGTGCTTTACCTGCCTTATTTTATCTAATCCACATAACAAAGCACCACTCTGTGAGGTTCTATTATTATCATCCTTGCTCTTAGATGAAGAATCCAAGACACAGGTAGTTCAGTAATTTTCCAGGGCCGTGAGGCTAGCAGGAGCTTCAGGTGGCATTTGTGGTCAAAGATGGCACTTCCTGCCTCCCCGGGTAAGTGGCGCCGCCATCCTCCCTGGGGGCGCCCAGGTCCCACCCTCACCTTCTCTCCTGCTCATCTCTCCTCACCCCAGCCACTCTCCACTGTGCTGTCCACCTTCTCCGACATCGCCGCCTGACTCTCCTTGTGACCAGCGCCCTAGTCCAGGCTCTGGCCAGTGTCACTGAGGCTCCGGTTTGTCCTCTTCTCGGTACATTCCAGGCTCACAGGAGAGGTTTCAACTTCCTTAGCACACATGCGAGGCTGAGCCCTCCTCACTTTCCCAGCTTTTATTCTCACCTCTTGTCTCTCTTCCACCCCCTCCACGCTCCATACTGAATTATTTTATATCGCCCCAAAGACGGCAAGGACTCTGTCCCCTCCAAGCCTTTGCCTCAGTCCTCTTGGCCTCGAACAACTTCTCCACCTTCCCGACCATGCCACCCCCTTGCCTTGTTGTACAAAATTCCCTTCATCTTTCAGGACTCAATTCCTAGACCCCGCTCAGAAGTGCTCCCCGCCAAGGCCCCCACAGTCCCCAGCACACTGAAGGGTACCTCCCTGTCTGTCTCCTCCCCGACCGTCAGCCCTGAGGCCAAGGCCACATCCTGTTCACCTCAGTGTTCCTAGGGCTAGCGGAAGTCTGTGCGCGTGGGAACCAGCTGCTCAGTAACTGTTGTCCGCATGAGTGGTGAAAATGGAAGCAATATGAGACCAAATGACCCCCAAAGTGTTCCTTTGTTCTGTATTTGGAGGATAAAGGAAGAACTCATTGGCACCCAATATGGAGGTGCCCATCATGTCTACAGATTGTTTACATAAGTTCTAGACCCAGTAACTTTAAATAAAGCTCCCCACTGAAGCGTTGGCTGCATAAGAGCTGGGTGTTTGTCCTATCTGCAGGTAAGGGACTTGGTACTCAATATATGTTTGTTTCATAAAACAAATATATAAAAGATCTCTAATCCTTGCAACTCTACAAGGTCAATATCATTCTCCCCATTGTACAGTCAAAAAAACCCCTGAAGTTCAAAGAGGTGAGTAATACATCCAAGGCTGTAAGAGGGTTAGTAGCAAAATCAGGATTCATCTCCTGGCTTCCACAGTTAGGCTTTTTCCACTATCCTGAGTTGCCTCTCAAAACCTTCTTAGGCACAAGAATTGGTCACTCTGATGAAAGGAAGATGAATAAAATTATAAAAGAAATAAAGCACATGGGGCAGAATTTTCCTGTTTAAAATGAGAAAACCCACCACTTATAAAACTAGGTTTGAATGCAATCCAAACTTGGAGTCACAAAGAAAAATTGCTGGTGGACGTAGCACCTGGAAAAGAGTAAGCTTCGGGAGCACAGGGAGATGAGATCTCTGGCCTGGCTGGATCAGGTCCATGGGGACCCGCCCTGTGTATGAAGGCAGCACATAAGAACAGACTACTCTCTCCCGAGCACACTGTGTCTTGAAGGATTGAGCGGCTGATTGCAACTGCCCCGTTTCTTGGCCAGCATCAAAGAGCACCAGATTGAAGGCACTTTTTATCTCCTAGTCCAATGAAGGTTAGAGGTTAGAGGTGGAAGAAAGTTTTTTGTTTTATATTGTATCACTTTAGGATCAGGCAACTCCCAAAAAGATTTCCTGTGTGATGAAATACATCTTTTTCTCCCCTCTATACTCGAAACAGTTGCAACTTCTTAGTAAAAATTACTCAGCTAGTTCTTACCATACCCCATGAAGACAATATGTATTTTTAGTTTGTCTCAACAGCAAGGAAATACATTCAACAAATGGAAAATGATTTCATGAAGGCCGTCCAGTGAGTCGGGCACAGGACCAGTTTGGACAGATTAAGCATCTGGGTCTCAGTCACTAAACTTCAAGGTCCTGCTGAAAATCGGAGACAAAGAAAAGCAGTTTTAGGATACCTTCTGCAAATAATTTTAATGCCATGTTTTGTTGTATGTGGATGTCTGTTTACCAGCCATAGGACTACAGCAGTGGAAAAGCTCTACTCGTTCTCTTGTAAGGATGTCACGGGATAGTAGGTGTAAAGCACTGAGCACCACACAGGACATCGTAGCTGCTCAATAAAAAATGCCCTCCTGGGGTGCCTGTGTGGCTCAGTCGGTTGGGCATCCAATTCTTGATTTCAGCTCAGGTCTTGATCTTGGGGTGGGGAGTTCGAGGCCCGCATTGGGCTCCGTGCCCAGCATGGAGTCTACTTTAAAAAATAAGTAAATAAAAAATTTTTTTAAAATGCCCTCCTTCTGCTGCCCTGCACACCAGTCTCTCCACTGTGAAATCTCCTCAGGGAGGATGGACTCACCTCTATCACAGTTCCTCCCTGTCTTTCTTCATTATCAACCTGATGTTTTCCTTAGTTCAGCTTTTATGCAGAAACTCAACGTGCTGTGCCTCTGAGCCGGTGCTTTGGCTTGCATAGACGTCTGTATGTTTCTCCTTCCTATTTGCATGTATAGGAATCTAGTTCTGCCTATGGGTCTTAGTTATTAATTCATTCAGAAAAAAAGAAAAGAAAAAGTATCTTTTGCCACCAGAGTGAGGGAAAAGTCTGGTGAATTGAGGAGGCCAAATTTCTCCAACTCTGCCCAAACTGCCAGGCACCTCCCACACTGCTAGAAAGGTTGACTAGGATTAAGTACGTCACTGTCATTGCAGTGGTTCTAACCCTTTTCATTTCTTTCTTTTTTTTTTTTTTAAGATTTATATATTTGAGAGCGAGCACACGAGGGAGGGAGGGGTGAGGTGGGAGGGGCAGAGGGAGAGGAAGAGGGGAAGCAGACTCCCTGCTGAGCACAGAGCCAGTGGAGGGGCTCAGTCTCCAGACCCTGAGATCATGACCTGAGCCGAAACCAAGAGCCACCCAGGTGCCCCCTCATTTCTTTTTTTAAAGCCTATTTTATAGCCCACACATCTTTCTAGGTCGGCCTGTTAGAGGTGATGTTGTGACAATGGTAATATGTAAGATGTTTCCATTCCAATAATAAAGCTATTTCCCAAGTTATTTGATGGTTCATCTCTTTATTTAATTTATTTATTATTGAAGCATAGTTGACGTATTAGTTTTAGGTGTACAACATAGTGATTGGACAATTCTATACATTACTCAGTGCTCATCATGATGAAGTAGTCCCCATCTGTCACCAAACAACATTATTACAATATTATTGACTATATTCCCCACGCGGTACTTTTCATCTCTGTGACTTATTTATTTTATTACTGGAAGTCCGTATCTCCTCATTCCCTTCACCTGTTTTGCCCATCCCCCCACCCCCTCCCTTCTGGTGGCCTACGGACCAGTTCTTTAAAATGTAGTTCTTTTATGCCGTGTTATTTAGAAATAAGATTGTATCTGTGCCCTGTTTTAAAGTTTAGTAGTTATCTTGCTTATAACAGAAGATATTACATAATCACTAAAAGAAGAAAATGTAGTTATTCAGTTCAGAATCCCTGTATTTTAATATAACCTGATTACGATGTTTTCTTATTTCAGTGGGTCAAATAAGGGGTGATTAGATTCTCACTTCTGAACAGCAGAGTAAAAAAATTCTATGGTACTTGAAGAAATAGACATATTTCTTACTTTCGAAAGCCAAATTCTAGTGTTTGAGAAAGAAATAGATTGTGAATTTCCCTATTTAATTTTAATGTAGTTTCATAAATGAATATAAACATCGTAATTACTTTTAAAGCCACATAGAATTAGGAGTTTACATTCCAGGCCCAATGTCATAAAATACTCTCCTAAAACAGAACCATGTGTGCTGCTAATATAACCAGCCAAGGCTTCCTGAAGAGGCGAGCCTGGCAGACCCTGGTCTAAGCCCTCCCAGGGCTTAACGCCCCGCAGCCTCACAGCCAAGCCTCAGGTGGGCACAGAGCAGTGAACTGCTCTCCCGCTGGGCTGACCACACCGGGCTGCACAGGCAGGTGCACTGCAGTGAACCCAGCAGGCCCCTGGACCACAGCCCTCGCCCTCACCCACAGTCCCTGGCCTTGCTCAGGCTTACCTGCTTGGTCTTCCCAAGAGGGACAGGAATGGCAGGAAGCTCCTTGCCCGTGGCCCACCTTGACCGCGCTGGCTCCTTGTTCTCCTGCCTCTTGGATGAGAGTTCTCAGTGTCAGCTTTCGTCACTGACCCCACCTCTGCACACTCCTCAGACAGTCCTTGCTCCTAAGAGTGCAGTCCTGGGCCAGCTTCTCGCTCAGTGGCCTATCTCTGCGTGATCTCATTCTCCACCAGAGTTTCCCTTCCTGCCCACAGCTCATGCCTCACCATTTTTGTTTTCTCTCTCAGAGCCTTCTTAGTGGCTCTAGACCATCTGTCCTGTGGCCAGACACAACACAGACACATCCAAACCAGACCCAACATCTCCCCCTGTGGACCCGCTTCTCCCCAGGTTGGGTGGTGGCAGCTCATCCACGCCTTGGAAAAGCAACTGGGGACAGGTGCTACACATCACCCTTGTGGCTGCCCCACAAACAGGGAGTGTCCAGCTCTGATCATCGGGCCATCAGGATTGACTGCCTGACTTCTGACACACTTCCCTTCTGCTGCACGCGCCTCCCAGTCCTCACTCCTCCTCACCACAGGATACTCTTCCCAAAAGTCATCTTGATCATGTTCTCTCTCTGCTTAACGCATTGCAAGGACCATTGATAGCCTTAGGATGAAGTCCAACTGCTGACTCCAGTAGATACTCCATGGTCATGTATCCATGATTATCCTCCTGCCTTAGATGCTTCCACTTAGCCACTCCCTGTTCTCACCTCCCACCTTCCTGGATGACTTGCATTCCCTCAACTTACTCCCTCCCTTTACCTCTGACTCTCGCGTGCTGTTCCCTTGTCCCCCTGCACAGGCTGGGCATGTTGTCTTCCAGCAAAGTTTCTGTAATCCCCATTTCCCAAACCCAAGGCTGGGTGAGGTGCCTTTCTGGAACCCACCACTCTGTGCTTACCTAGGTCACAACTATGATCATACTGCATTAATCTACTTGGTTGTCATTCTCCTCTGTTAGACCATGGTGAAAATCGGATTTGAATCCTAATCTGCTTGGTTCCTATTTTTGTTCTGTCTCCCTGGTACCTGCCTCTCACCAAAGCATTTGCTCATTTCCTGGAAGCCACGTGAATCTGGGTCAATTCCTTTGCTCTTGTATCTGAGAAAATACATGCTCATCCCAGGGTATCTACAAAGTAAACAGTAGGTGCCAATAAAACCATGCACACCCAGCTCACTGCTCTGTTTCCACTGGCTTGACTTTAGCTTCCTGAACATGAGCAAAATGTAGTGGGTTCATTTGTTTACAGCGTACTCTCAAATAGTGTAAGGTGATTATAAAAAGAGTACATATTTATTAAAAAATCTGACATATACAGGGACGCCTGCCTGGTTGGCTCAGTCAGTTGGGCATCTGCCTTCGGCTCAGGTCATGATCCCGGGGTCCTGGGTTCGAGCCCCACATCAGGCTTGTTTAGCAGGGGAGCCTGCTTCTCTCTCTGCCTGCCACTCCCCTGCTTGTGCTCTCTCACTCTCTCTCTTTCTCTCTGACAAATAACTAAATAGAATCTTTAAAAAAATCTGACAAATACGAAGGAGAAAGCAAAAATCACCCATAACTCTAATTAAATTTTAAAAACGTTTTGTGATTAGGCCACACAAAGTTATCTATTATTCAAATTGTGACTTATTAAAATTTTTGTTGTGTTTGTAAGTATAGTTATGAGTAGTCTATTCAATATTTTTGCCTGTCCATCCAACTTGATAACTTTTCTGTTGATTCACAATCCAAAGTTAAAGAAAAGGTGGATTTGGGGGCTTTCCAGGCTTTGTGGATAGTTTCTTACATAACAAAAGGAAAGATGCTCACTTTGTTGGATGTGAGGACACCATCAGAGAATAACTTACTTGCAGACATTTGGGGGATTGGCGAAGGGGAACTTCTGACTCCATCTACTGCTGGCTTCTGTGTTTCAAGATTTTCTTGCAACCTAGACTAAAAGAATGTATAGTAAATGCCCACAAATCAGAGAATGGCCTCCAAATACAAGTCAGACATACTAGGAATAAGAAAATTATGTTTTTATCTATTATTACTTATTTTAGCTTTAAAAGGAGAAAAAAAAACTTGGTTTATTTCTTTGTAAATGTTCATGTTTATTGTACATTTTTGTCTAATTAAACTATGAGTTTTTTTGTATAGAGATCAGAAAATGTAAGTGTGAGAGATTTGTAAGTGATTTCTTTCAGATAAATAAGAAAATAAAGTACGCATACTAACTCTTTGATAATGGTGTAATGATACTTCTGTCTAATTAAGAGTTGCCTAGGCATTTATTTATAGAAACTCTTTTGGCAGGTTAATACTGGGACACTTCACTCATTTTGTCAGAGTCCCAAAGAGAGAAGTTAAATGACTTCTCCAAGGGTGAACAGATCAAGAATTAGAAAGCTCAACACTTTTTTTTTTAGTTTTATTTATTTATTTGACAGAGAGAGATAGCGAGAGCAGGAACACAAGCAGGGGAGGTGGAAGAGGGAGAAGCAGGTTTCCCGCCTGAGCAGGGAGCCCGACATGGGTCTCGATCCCAGGACCCTACGATCATGACCTGAACTGAAGGCAGACGCTTAACGACTGAGCCACCCAGGCGCCCCAGAAAGCTCAACATTTTTTTTAAGAACTTTTTTAATATATATATATTTTTAAAGATTTTATTTATTTATTTGACAGAGAGAGACACAGCGAGAGAGGGAACACAAGCAGGGGGAGTGGGAGAGGGAGAAACAGCCTCCCCGTGGAGCAGGGAGCCCAATGCGGGGCTCGATCCCAGTACCCTGGGATCATGACCTGAGCCGAAGGCAGTCGCTTAACAACTGAGCCGCCCAGGTGCCCCTAATATTTTATTTTTAAGTAATCTCTACACCTAACATGGGGCTTGGACTCAGAACCCTGAGGTCAAGAGTCAAATGCTCTGGGCGCCTGGGTGGCTCAGTCAGTTAAGCGTCTGCCTTCAGCTCAGATCATGATCCCAGGGTCCTGGGATCGAGTCCCACATCGGACTCCCTGCAGGTAGTCTGCTTCCCCCTCTGACTCTCCCCCCTCTCATGCTCTCTCTCTCTGTAATAAATAAATAAAATCTTTTAAAAAAAAAAAGAGAGAGTCATATGCTCTACCCACTGAGCCAGCCAGGCGCCCCAAACCTCAACATTTTTTAAAACCTTTTTTATTTGATTAAAAAAAAGCACAGAACATGAAAGTTACCATCTCTTTTTAAGTCTGCAGGTCAGTAGTGTTAAGTATATTCATATTGTTGTGCAACAAATCTCCAGAACTTTCTCATCTTACAAAACTGAAACTCTGTACCCATTAAACACCAACTCCTCATTTCCCTTCCCCACAGCCCCTGGCCAACACTACTCTGCTCTTTGTTTCTTGGCATTTAACAACTTGGATACCTCATGTGAGTGGAATGATACAGTGTATGTCCTTCCCTGACTGGCTTATTTTGCTTAGCATACCGTCCTTGAGGTTCATCCATGTTTCAGCATGTGATGTAAGTTGTTTTTTTTTAATTTTTAAAGGCAGCATAATATTCCATTATAAGGGTATGCCAAATTTTGGCAGGAAGGACCAAGAACAATTAGAAAGGGCTTCCTGCAAGAGATGCTACCTAAACAGAGTCACAAAAGTGGGCATTAGTAGACTAAGGGCAAACTCAAGGCACTTTTCCAGACAATCTGGATGTGAAATATGAACATTTCCTAAACCAATAGTTTCCAAGCTTTTTCTTGGTGGGTAGGCTAAAGACTAATGTATAAAACAGATTATATATGCAGTTTCTCCTAATGGGGAGAAGAAAGGCAGAAACCTTGGTTTCCCTCTTCTGCCTCACTCCTGTCATTGACCAAGGACATGTTCACCCTCATGATCACACAAGGGTAGTGGGTACTGAATAGAAGGGGGCACGGGGCGGTGGGGGGGGGGCTCCCTTGGTTCTGCAAAGCCATGTTTCTCGAGCAGCACGCTGGTTACGCAGGTGTGTTCAATCTGATAAAATTCATCAAGCTGCACCTTGAAGACATTATGATCAATGAAATAAGCTAGGCACAAAAAAATAGTATATGACTTATAGTAGTCAAATTCAGAGAGACAGAAAGTAGAATGTTGGCTGTGTAGGACTAGGGGGAGGGGAAATGGGAAGTTAGTGTTGAATGGGTATGGGGTTTCATTTGGGGAAGAGGAAAAGCTTCTGGAGGTGGACAGTGGTGGTGGTTGCCCAACAATGTGAATGCACTTAAGACCACTGAACTGTAGACCTAAAGATGGTTAAAATGGTAAATTTTGTGCCATGTATACTTTCATTACAATTTTCTTGAGAGAGAAAAATTAATCAAGCTATATATTTATGATTTGTATACTTTCCTACATATAAATTTTTTTTAACCTAATCAAATCATAGCTTTAATTGTTACTCTCTGGAAACTTTTGAAGCATGGTGTTTTTCCATTAGTTGGACTGGCAAATATTCCCATTTCATGAAGGACTTAAGGATAGTTCCTGCTTTTTCATCTCACCTCCCAAATCAAAAAACCCGGGATTTGACAACCTTGGTGACTCCCTTACTGCTATTTCCTGAAATTTGTCAGTGGCTATTTATGCTTCTCTTTAGATTTCCCCTCTTCCCAAATGGTCTGGCTGGCAGGCATGCCCTCCAGTAATGAGGAGACTGAGTGCTCACCCGGGTTTCCTCCCGGTGAGGGGACCCTGGGGTTAGACTGTCATCTAATGGTGTCCAGGGCCAAGCTTTCAAAGATTCTGTGATTATCAGGAAACCTTCTTCAGCTGAATGATTTTTTTTTAACTTCCTTGTCAGCAGAAATAATTCTCTTAAAATAAATTGTTCACTTTGGGCATGGAAATCAAGGGGAAAATGTTAGAAGATATTTATTTAAGATATTACTGGTGATTTATCATTATGATTTACTTAAGAAAACATTCATGAGCCGCTTCTTGAAAAGAAAGATCACTTGCTCTTAAACAACGTGAGTTTTGGTGAAGGTTCATAATTATGTAACAATTACACTAATTATAGAGAATTATTTATTTGGATAAAACTTAGATTTGCTACAATCATGTTCTGAAACAGCACTATCCAAACCAGTTTTAATTTGGGGGGACTGTGTGTGTGCGTGTGTGTTCTCAATTCTCTTTGTTGATAAAAAATAGGGAAAATTAATCGTACATTGTTTAAAACCCTATTTACTTAAATGTTGACTTGGCCATTTCTTAACTGTATGTCAAAAGATAGCCAGGAAATTAAAAACCCAGACTGTTTAAAAATGGACTCCCCTTTGTAGTGTGCATTTGGTAAAATAGTATTTTTGTGGCTTTTATCTTAGACTTAATTTTTATGATGTTTAAAAATATTTGCCATGCTGACATAGTAGCATATGTGCTTTCTGATTTTTAATATTAAAATAAACCCACAGACTATTACTGTGTCACTATGGATGTCCTGAAACCATAAAAACTATTCAGACTTACAAACCACCTACAAAAGTTACATTTTTATATGGTATATAAAATTACTCTTTATTTTTAAGTTGAATGATCATGCATTGAGAAGACCTACACTGTTTATCTCTCTAACTGAATGTACTTAAGTGATCTCTAAAAAGTTTAAAGGTTTAGCCAAACAATATTTTGTGTACATTATTTTCCTCTGGCTTTATCGGATGTGCCACTAACAATAATATAAACATAGTCCTATCTAACATTTACTGAGCATTCCCTTTTTTCCAGGCACTATTCCTGCACTATACACATCTTCACATTGGCCCTGTTGAATAGTACTATTTCTTAAATTTTTATTATTGAGGTATAATTGACATGAGATGGTTCTATTATTATCCCCAATCTGAAGCAAAAAGCTAATGTATGATAAAGATAAAATGCTAACTAGACCTCTCCTAAATTTCATAATAGCTATGTAAGAGGCAGAGAACACCAGCAGAGGTTGAACACCTGCGGGGCCCGTGAAGGAGGACATCTTTGTCCTTTCCTGCATGGCATGACGGTTCCATGTCTGGCCAACAGCACATCCGCACTCATTTAGATGCAAAGCCTATGAAACCACAGGACCATCACTGGCTTGGAGACAGGGGTCAGCACCTCTCCCCTCCACACCCTACATCCCTCTTTTGAGGAGCTTTTATGGGCAAGATTCCACCAACTACGTAGAGAGCCCTGAGCTCCACCCAGAGAGATAAAAGAGTTTGGCCAAAAAATCTGGTGCAAATTGGAGTCTACCCAATCTTCAGTGAAAAATAACTTTGAAGCTGAACTTTAATCTTTCACCACTTCAGTGAAGTAGAATTTAGACAGAACATCTCAGGATTTCCTGACTTTACCTTTTACTCTGAAGGAGACTGCTCCATGGTACTGCTAAAAGGATCAACTATCTTTAATTAAACCCTTGAACTGTCTTGGCTTTTGAAAATTTGCTGGAGGGAAATATCCAAAGTTTAGTTCATTTTCAGAGCCTAACCTAATATCACTATGTTTATCTGTGGAAGATTCTAGCAAATAGCTAAAGCCAGGATGAGTGGGGTAATGTCTACCTCTTAGGTTTTTGGTGAGGGGTAAATGATATAATGAATATATTTGAAAAGCTGAACACAGTGCTACCATAAACCTCTATAAGAGAACCTGTCTGTTAAAATACACTTTAAAACAGCATGTTTTAAACATTTATGAAGCTTTTCCCATGAGAAAGTTTTTCACTTTATTATTAGTTTTTTGTTTGCTCATTTTAATCTGTAGGTTCTACGTATGCATATTAAAACTACAGATCAGGGATGCCCGGGTGGCTCAGTCAATTAAGCGTCTGCCTTCGGCTCAGGTCATGATCCCAGGGTCCTGGGATCGAGCCCCACATCGGGCTCCTTGCCCAGCAGGGAGCCTACTTCTCCCTCTCCCTCTGCTCCTCCCCCTGCTTGTGCTCTCTCTCTCTCTCTGACAAATAAATAAAAATATTTTAAAAAAATAAATAAAATAAATCTACAGATCAACATTCATACAAGGACTCAGCTGAAAACACTACTGAAATTCTAGAGCCCTCACAATTCAAATTGAAACTTCTTCATCTCCTTTTTTTTTTTAAAGATTTATTTATTTATTCTGGAGAGAGAGTGCACAGGGAGAGGGGCAGAGGGAGAGAGAGAATCCCAAGCAGACTCCCCACTGAGCTCAGAGCCCAATGCAGGACTTGATTTCACAACACTGAGATCATGACCTGAGCCGAAGTCAAGAATCGGATGCTTAACAGACTGAGCCCCCCCAGGCACCCCATTCCTCGTCTCCTTTTGAATCAAACTCTAGTAAGGAGAAGAGAAACCTTTATTTGCCATGAAAATTTTCTTATTTGCATAAATATTATGTTATATTGAGTTATACTTAAATATAACTTATTATATAGTTGGGTTACTGAAGGAATTGGAATTATTAGCAACAAGACTAAACAAAGACTGGGGACTAGGAATGGGAGTAGAATCTATTCTGCTCTTACAGGGCTTCCAGGGGCTAAAGAATCTGCAAACAACTCATACTAGTAAATTCTAGAACTCTATGCTAATCAACAGCAAAAGTTCATATTGCAGTTTTAAAATATGCTCCACACTAAATATAGTCTAGTCTACACAGTCAGTGATATAACACAGCCTATGCAGAGGAACCCTACAGTCTGCTTATTAGACAAACATTCTAGTTTTCGTATGGTTCTACTTATATGAGGGTCTCCAGAGCTGTCAACACACAAAGGCATATTATTGCCACGATTTCTTAACTCTGTGTTAATAATAAAACAGCACCAGCAGCTTTTCTGTCCCTCACAGGCCACCATAGTTCGACAGTCAGTAAAGACCACATTTTATTTTATTTATTTTATGTTATTTTATTTTATTTTATTTTTAAAGATTTTATTTATTTGACAGAGACACAGCGAGAGAGGGAACACAGCAGGGCGAGTAGAAGAGGGAGAAGCAGGCTTCCCACTGTGCAGGGAGCACGATGCGGGGCTCGATCCCAGGACCCCGGGATCATGACCTGAGCCGAAGGCAGACGCTTAATGACGGAGCCATCCAGGCGCCCCAAGACCACATTTTAAAACAGTGGCAAGATTCAATTTCATACTCACCTAAATACCTACAATTTAAATGTCAAACAATGCCAACTGTTATCAAATTGAGATCTTTAATACACTGTTTATAAGAAAGAAAAACATTTGACAATATCTAATAAACCTTAAGACATGCATTCAGACCCCAGGTACTATGCTTCTAGGTATTTACCCAACAAACACTAAAAAACATGCCTCAGGAGACATAGACAAAAACATTCAAGGTGGCATTTTTTGTCATAGCAAAGTGCTGGAAATGGCCCCAAATATCCACTGACAAGAGAATGAATCAATGACTTAGTACACAATACTCGGACCACTTTGAGTACCATACAAAGGTTGGAATTGGTTAAAATTTATGTGCTAGTGTTTCCTGTTTCTAACTGGATAATTCTGTTTTATCCAAGTTTATTAACTTAAAAGTTTCAGAAGATTATGTACAACAAGAAACACCAAACACCATCCAGAACGTGAAAACTCAGCCCACAGATGGGAGAAAATATTTGCAAATCACTTATTTTATAAAGGACTTATATCTAAAATATATAAAGAATTCTTATACTTAAATCATAAAAAGACAAGTAATTCAGTTTTTAAAATGGGCAAAGGATGAACAAATATTTCTCAAAAAAAGATACACAAATAGCCAACAAGCACATGAAAAGATGTCATAGCTAAATGTCAAACATTCTTAGTCATTAGGAAAATGCAAATCAAAACCAGTTCACAGCACCCATTAGGATGGCCTTAATCAAAAAGTCAGACAATAACAAGGGTTGACAAGGATATGGAGTCACTGAAACCCTCACACACTGCTGGTGGGAATGTCAAATGATGCAGCTTCTCTGGGAAACAGTCTGGCAGCTCCTCAAAAGACTGAGCATAGAGTTACAATATGACCCAGCAATTCTGCTCTTAGGTACATACCAACCCCCCAAATTGAAATGTGTTCACACAAAAACTTGTACAGAAATGTTCATTTTTTTTTTTTTAAGATTTTATTTATTTGAGAGAGAGAGAAAACACACGAGCAAGGGCGGGGGGCAGAGGGAGAAACAGACTCCCCGCTGAGCAGGGAGCCCAATGCAGGGCTCAATCCTGGGACTCCAGGATCCTGACCTGAGCCGAAGGCAGATGCTTAACCAACTGAGCCACCGAGGCGCCCCCAGAAATGTTCATTAGCAGCATTATTCATAATAGCCAAAAAGTGGAAACAACCCAGATATCCATTGATAAATAAATAAATAAATAGTGATACATCCATAGAACAGAATAGCAGACAAGAGAAAGGAATGACATACCAATACCTGATACGACATGGATGAATTATAAAGATATGTTAAATGAAAGAAGTCAGAAACAAAAGGTCGCCTATTATATAAAGCCATTTATATGAAATGACTGCCATAGGCAAATCCATAGAGCTAGAAAGCAGATTGATGGTTGCTTGGTCTGGGAGGTTGGGGGGTGGTGGGGAGAAAGAGGTGTGGCTGCTAACTGGTGCAGGGTTTTTCGGAGGTGGGTAATGAAAGTGTTCTAAAACTAATTGTGGTGCAGTTCTGTGGAGACATTAAAAATGAATCAACTGTACACTTGAAATAGATGAATTGTATGGTATGTGAACTACAACTCAAGAAAACTTACCCAAAAGATTAGGTGCATTATAACACCATGTATATTCAAATTTTAAAATATGCAAAGCAGTAGTACATATTGTACATACAAACATATGTTTGCAAACATGCAGGCAAGGGTATCCAAAACATTGAAAAACTCATACTGACTCATCAAGAAGAGATACCAGCCTTTACGCAGCCATGAGTAATCGATCCTGCACGCAGGGGGAAGGTAAACACCAGAGTTCAGACAGCAATCATCCCCGTGCAGAGAGAGGAGGAGGTCAGAGAGGAAACCGAGTGATCCTCACTCTTTCTTTAAAAGAAAACTGTGGGAGCACCTGGGTGGCTCGGATGGTTAAGCGACCGACTCCTGGGTCCAGCTCAGGTCACGATCTCCTGGGTTGTGAGATTGAGCCCCAAGTTAGGCTCCACGCTGAGCGGGGAGTCTGCTGGACATTGTCTCCCTCTGCCCTCCAACCCCGCTCCCCGTGCCTTCACACCCGTGCTCTTTCTCTCCCTCTCAAATAAATAAATAAATCTTTTTAAAAATATATAAATAAACTCTGAAGTCAGTATCACGAAATGTTCAGATGTCATCAAAGGTGGTTGGTGAGTACATGAACGTTTATTGTATGATTCCCTATATTTTTCTAGATGCTTGAAACATTTCATAGCTTAAAAAATTCTACATTTCTAGGCGCATCTCATTAAAGACCATGATGCATGCCTCCCAGCAGCACTGTTCATTGTTGGCTGTTAAACATACCCAGAACTCTGCTGAGTCCTGGCCAAAAAAACCTGCCCGTTTCCACAAAAGCAAGGACCAGAGAGAAGGATCGTCATGCATAAATGAGGAAGAAAATCTCTCTGGCACATGACTCGGAGCTATTGGTGTCCAGGTCGACTGCAACAGGGTTTCGCTGCAATAGCAGAGATATCAGTAAGCACAAAGCAGAGGGCACTGCCCCCCCACCCCACCTCCCGCCAAAAGCCAGCCTGGGCCAACGCTCCTTAAGTAGCCCAGCCCATAGCAAAGTCCACGACCTGCCAAAAACTTCCTGACCTGGAAGCAGAAGGTTTAAGAGCATTTCTGGTAACAGTTGTATTAAACTCCTGATTTCTGGGAGCAGGTTGCTAAAAGTTCTCAAATTTCTGGCATAGGTTGCCATTTGAAAGACCTGGTCACATATGTAGTAACCTCACTGCAGTATTCCAAAGCCAAGAAGACCAAACAAATTTAGAAAAAGAAAAGAAAAAAAAAAAAAGTTTTCCTGGTCCTTTTCAACACATGGGTAGTACCAGGGTTTAACGGCTTTTTAAATTTTTATAATTTCATCCAAGGGCTGTGTTCGAGAGTACCATAACCACTTAGAGCAAATTCAGCTGAAATATGTGGAAGGTAATTACTAGATATCAAAAGGAAGTTCTTCCCATCGCATTCACCCAGATTTTGCTCTTCTGTTGCAGTCCCCTCGCTGTCCTCGTTCAAGAAGAGCCCAGGGATTCAAAAACATAAAGGAGAATGAGACGATGGGCCACCACGAATAAATTGTGTTGTCCGTGGTGTTAATATTACTTTCAGGACTTTTCTCCTCCTACACTTCCCCTGCTATAAGAAGTTCCAGGCGTCTGCCTACATTACATACATGTTTTGAGAGTTAATCCCTTTCCCCATGTGACTCATGATCCTGCAAGTCCTTCCAGAGGGGATAAAAATACAATGGATTACGGCACTGCAGTGTCGGCAATTCCCAAGGAAGAAGTGGCTTTAGACATTTATATACTGAGCTTGGCGACCGAGTGCCAGTGAGTGTGTCCGAAAGCTGTTGGAAATCGGACAATTTGTGCTGCGGTGCAAGGACAGGAAGCATTGCGAGTTTCTGCAGCCGTGGTTGGCTTGAGATAATACCATTGTATAACCAGGCACAGCGACCGCTCCCACTGCTGAGAGCCCGGGCCTGGCGTCTGGCTCCTTGGCTGCGGGCCAGGCTGAGATCCTGCCGTCTGAAGGCAGGGTGTGTGTCCCCTCCCGGGCGGTCCACACACACAGTGCCGGCCACACCTCACCTTCCAGAGGAAATCTGGCCAGAAAGCCAGACTTCATGACTTCTCCTTTATGAGCCTTACCCACCCCCAGTCCTTGCTGGGGGGGGGGGTTTGTTTTCCACTTGGGTGCAGTGATGGTATTCACTGTGCACTCAGATGGGGATTTAAAGTCGCAGGCAGTAAATGAGCTGATGACAGGGTTATTGGAAAGATACTGTATCTGGCTATGCCTAGCGGCCTCGGTGCTCAGCCCTGGGCCCGGGCTTCAGAGAGGCCCCTGCCCTCATCACTTAGACACACGGCCCTTCCCACAAAGCTCTTCCATTAGGCAGGAGCACTTACCAAGGACTATTTTAGACGTATTTAGCAGCAATATTGTTTGATTTTAACTGGACATTGTTCTAAATACACAAAAGAGTTCAAGGATGTGGCGCTGGGTTTTGTTCTCTCCCCCCTTCCCCCCTCCCCAAACTGTCAGGTTTCTCTGGGAAAATGGGATGAAAATGTTTGGGGACATTTCCACAATAAAACACTCTAAAATATTTTTTTAAGATTTCCTTTCTAGTCATGTCAAGATTATAACTCAAATCTGCAAGAGTCAGGAAATTCCAAATTTATGTTGACACTTTCCCCTTAGAACCCTCACCAGATGATAAACAGTGTAAAAATTCTGTTCCAATTCAAATGTTCCAAATATGACATGGGGCTGCTAGGTTCTTGTCTTGAAAAGGTACTTCAGGGCGACAAAGAATAGGCCTTTTAAGAAGCAAAGAGAAGCTTTCGGGCAAATAATTTTTCCAATTTCTTAATATAGAAGGTGAAGTAATCATTTCAGATGGGTCAGCTCCTCGATTGCATTTTTGCCAACGGAAAAGAATTTAATTTCGTAATGGAAGCCAAGGAGACCGTGGTGGAATTTGTTCATGAAATCAGTGGTCCTCGAGGTGGGAAGTTAAGTACTTGGTGTGGATCGGAGGGCTCTTCTGGGCGACTCCGGTGGGTGCACTCGCAAAGGCCCCACAGGCCCCAAGGGGAAGCTCCCCGGCAGCCGCCACGCTCCTCAGCGGGACAGGCTCAGCCCCGATCCCAGTGTGGCCCGCCACCAGCTGTGGGATGCGAGTAAATTATTGGGCACGTCTCAGATCTGGTTTCCCCATCTGTAAAATGCAGGAGGATCACAGCATCTACCTCATGGGTTGTCTGAGATTAGATGAGGTCATGCATGCTAGCTAGCATAAGACAGGGCCTCTAAAAACTTTCCTACAGTGAAAATAACAGCCATTTAGATAACAGTATTCGTGGTGTGAAGGAAAATAAGCATTATCGGCAGGAGTGTCAGGAGCGCGTGCTTGGATACGCGTTAGGAGCAGAAAGAACTTGATGAGAAGAAAAATCTCAGGGACAGAGTTTCTAAAATCTTAGAAACAGACATTTCTAGGGCCACCGAAATAACCAATTACACTGACAGAGGAAGACAGTGACAAACGCCAAATAGCAACGCGCTCAGTCCAGGGCCGGAAAGACCCAGGGGGCTGCAGGTAAGAAAACAAAAAGAAACAGCGCGTGGTATCTGTCTGAGTCCTAATCAAAACCCGAAACACCGCGGGAGATGGGCCTTCTAGGATACGTGGAAAGTAGCAGGGGAAAGATCCGTGGGTTCTAGAAAACGGCGGGGAAAACCGCAGGAGAAGGCGAGCACATGCGCAGGGGGAGACCGGCTCCTGCCCCTCTTCACCCTCCTTGGCAAAGACTGTGATCCCTTGGCCGCAGGCGGGGGCTGGGGACCAGCGACGACATCAAGAGCGCTGACACCACGCGTCTGCCCCTGATGCAGTTAGGTGGCCCAGGGAAATCGGGTCACTTTTGCAGACCGCGTTATAATAAGGCAAGCTTGGAGGACTGGAAAAGGCAATTGCGTTGTCTCTGGTGTTAAAATAAGAAAAACAAAAACAAAAACCGGGTTCTGGCTCTTAAGTGGCTAGATCAGCTTCATTTTCATATCTGTAAGGACATTACATTTAAAAGTCATCTCTCAGTATGGACCCAAGAAGACTGTGGGAAGAGGAAACCATTCCAGACCAATTTCATTTCCGTCCACAGACACCGTCGATAGACAGTGAGGCCCTGTAATAAAGGCAGAACAATGGATGTGAAATCTGAGGAAGCGTGCGCCACCAGCTGCTTGCAGGCGGGGGCGGGCAGGCTGTGTGGGAGCCCGGAGCCCGCCGCCCCGGCTACCTCCGCCCCGGCCGGCTCAGCCCGGCCCGGGCCTTTCGACTCGCCACCTGCCACCTGGGGCGGCTTCGGCCCTGCGCTCCCTCACCTAGTGCTGTTTGCTTTTAGATTTGTTTCCAGCCCGCATCTGTTGTTCTCCGGGTTTAGGTGGCAGTAAAGATTCGGTGGAGAGAAGAGCATAGGATCTGGAGTCAGAACAATAATGGATGGATGGCCGTGTCATTTACTGGTTGTGGGGACTTGGGCAGATCCCTGAGCCCCTCTGAGATAGCCTCTCTTACGCAGTGGGGATCAAAGGACCACCCTTGCACAATTACTGTGAGGATCACAAATCAAGGACTGCCATAATTCATGGTTCAGTCAATGTTGTATGTATTCCTAATTTCTGATCTCACATCTTTTCAGGCTCTGGGCTTTATCTGGATCCTAGACCCTTACTGAAAGGTATGTTTATGCTTGGAAAATCGGTCTAATAATTCACTTCATCTAGGTGTTTGATTCTCTCCACAGGACCCCGCCATTCCTGGATTTTAGTTTGGATCAGGAAAGCAAACCATGTTGCAGAGGCGCAGGAATGTCCGTTAGCAAAAGGAAACACATCTTTCATTCAGCCAGCCACCCCCTGCAACGACCTTTCTTCCCTTTCTCTCTACCTTCTTCATCTCCTCTCTCTCTTTTCTCCCCCTTTTCCCCTTTTTTTTCTTTCCTAGGCTTTGATCTTGACAATGAGAAGATTCACAGAGTGTACAGATCTGTACCTGAGACCACGATTATTTTCAAGACTGATTGTTCAAATGACAACAGTATTTCAACAACGACCTGAGTCCCAAAGAGTTCAAGCCTCTCTCCCTTTCTGCTCCTGTCGCCACCACGGCAGCAAAAGAGAAGCCCAGCGCCTGTGCCCCTTGGCGTCTGACCCCAGGCTGACTTGGCCACACTGCCATTTGCCTCCTTCATGCTGATACACCTGGATGTCTGCAGAGCTGGTAAATATTTGCCCACACAGGAGAGAGCAAATGGCGGTTTCTGCACAAGGGAGGTGATGAGGCAGCTTGTCCCCCTGGGTCAATAGTGCGAAACCAACAATGGCAATGTGCAATGGTGACACGCTATCTGTTAGCTTCAGAGAAGGGAGCTACCGATGGCCGTGACCTCCAGACTCCACGGCTGCAACCTTCCCAGCAGCAAGAGCAGAGGTCTGTTCTCTGCCCTGGATGTCAGCTCTTCACTGCACTCTGTTGCTCTCCACCCCCTGGCACAGCTGAACTTCAAGATCACTGCAGTGACATTTCAACTTTCCCCAGAGGGTTTAGAAATTAATTGTGTCCGTTGCGGGGCGCCTGGCTGGTTCAGTCCATAGAGCATGCGACTTTTGATCCCTGGGCTATGAGTTCGAGCCCCACTTTGGGTGTAGAGATTACCTAAAAATAAAATCTTTAAAAATAATAATAAAATAAATGTGCCAGTTGCTTTCTCATTATTCTGTCTGCTGGTTACCTCCATCTCATGACTCTGCTAGAAGAGAAAGGAGCCGGGGTAGAAGAGAGGCTCACACGGGGTTATAAGGAAGCAAATACACCAAGGAAGAAGCAGGACAGGACTGCTGGCAAATGCCAGGAGTGTACAACGCAAAGTTTAGGAAACTGCCCCAAAATTACATATCTAAGATGGGGGGTGGGGACGGGGGTACTTTGCTACTGAAGAACAGAGAAACCAGTCCAGCTTCCTTGATAAACTACTTAGATTTCTGTGCGTCTATCCCTTTCAGTTTGGTAAATAGAGTCTCAAAATATAAATGCAATTGACAGACTGAACTTTCAGCGCATCGAAGAGGATTACTCACCCTTTCAGGCATATGAAGCTTTTCAGGATATTACCAATGTTAGTTTATAGTAAATGACTTCTGACAGATTGGGGTAAAAGGTATACAAGAGTTCTTTTTGTACTAAGACATTTTCTCTAAGTTTGGCATTATTTTGCAATAAAAAATTTAAAATAACAACAACAACAACAAAGCCTACACTTCCAAAGAAGCCTATCTATGGATTCTGAAAAACTACCAGCACAGCTAGATAGCGAGTCATAGCACAGGTGAATAATCAGCATGATGCAGAAGTGACACCTTTGTCCTTTGAACATTCATTCAGTGAATGATTACGGAGCTCCACTGGGAGCCAGGTGTTTCTCTGGTGCTGGGGATGTGGCTATGAGTAAGAGAGAAAGGGAGAAACAAACGCCAAGTCTGCAAGACCCACAGTGGGATACACTCTGAGTTCAGTTGGGGGTGTGTGCAACACCAAGTGAGCAGAGGGGAGGCAAGGAAACTCTGTAGGCACCTGGGCTCTGGGAAGCACTGCCATCAGAGTAAGTCCTTTTGGTGGAAAGAATGAGCTGTGGGAAGATCCAGAGTGAGCATCCAGCCTAGGAGGACAGTACATGCACTTACTAGGCAGGGACCAGCTTAGGGACTAGACGAATAGCCAGAAGGCTAGTTGATTAATTAATGCATTGGTTAATTAATGAAAGAGTCCTAAAAAATATATCCAGTTAGATCTCATCATTAAATAAACATTCACAGGGAGTTTGTACATGGGGAGTGATCATTCAATGTCTTCTAAAACCTCATTCTCTATTTCCTGCTTCAGTGTCCCCAAGGAGGTCTTCCTTGCTGGACTTCCAGTCATTGGGTTGTGTAAGGAACCACCCAATTCTCATCCATAGTGAAGATCAGACAAGAATTAAATGAGCAAACAATAAATACGGTATTGATTTAACCCAACCATATGAGGTTAATTCTGACAGCGTCTTTTACTGGTTGGTGACATGGTTTAATGGAATGAACTTAAATTTCATCATACCCTCATTGGGCAAGCAGAGTTCACTTGCCCAAGTGTTGTTAATTAGTGATCTAGAATTGCCAGACAGGTAGGAGGAGCCAACCTTCAGCAGAATTTAGGAGCAGTAGGGTACAAAGTGACCATATCTTGATTGACACTGTCTTCAAAGGTCTACTAATCCCAGTATCTATGTGAATTGTTCTATGACACAAGTTGAGTTACCAACTGGGCTTGATGTTGATGGAAAATACTCTAGAACAAATAGCACTGAGATTTCTTGCTTATCACTCTAAGATTAGCATTTGCCGATAGGCCCCTTAAAAACCACCCTATTTCTTTCATGACGGAGTTAAATCGACACTGGAGGAGTAGAGAGAAGGAAACGTTGCCTCTGTGAATCACGTGTCTGTGGACTTCCGTTGTTCCTGGGTTAGGCTAAGTTTGACTGTCACAGTCTAAAATTGGGACCCACAGAATCAGTCTTTCTATATGGACTTTTCAAAAAGCGAGTTACATTTTATTAATGATTAAAATATTCAGGAAAGTTCAATGTAGACATGAAATACATTTTTAGGGAAATTGAACAAATAAGCACTTTTTCTCAGCAAATCTGTGATTCTTACTCCCACCAAGGCTGTGAGAGGGCCACCTTAGTCCACATCTGAGCCTTGACAAAAAGAGGTGCCTTGTGTTTATAATGAATTCTACTCTCCTATTGTAGACATAATTGCCAATCATATTTCCTGCACACCAGGGTTCTAACTGGGGAGTAGAGCAATACAGTGAGCATCACCCTGCTAACGTGGGAGCAGGTATGGCTTCTTCCCTGGCTTCCACTTTAGAACAAGGGAGGACAAGAAGAGAAGACTCCTCACGGAGACAGTAAAGAAGCTGGGCTGATTTGGGAGACAGCTTTGCAGGTTCTAGAAGGGCAGAGAACTAAAAGCTACTGTCCCGAGACCAGACAAACCTGCTTCTCTTTCTCCCTCCTCACAGGAAAAGGGACAAGGAAGAGAGCAGAGAAGGGGAGTAGGGAGAAAGAAAGAGAGGTGTTCTTGGCCTCAATCATGGGCCATATGCCATGCCATGCTGCAGCAGAACGTGCCTACGAAGCATGAAGAGTCACTTTTATGATTAAGTGAAATGCTGCCAATTTCTTCCTTCTTTGTGGTTTATCAGATGTGTTGGCTAGTCATATGTTCATAGTTCTAAACCCAGAGAGAACTTAGGAAATCCGCATGAAAATAACTTCTCTGACTGGATCTGTGAGAATATAAATGAGTAGGACATGATGGGGGACAAGAAGAGGAAAGGAGAATATGGGCATAGTTCAAATGAGAAATGCATGCCTGCTTTAAGACAATAATCTAAAACTGGAAAAGAGAATATATATGAAATAGTCACAAAGGATTACCAGAATTTCATGTTCATGTTCATGTTCAAAGGCCAGTTATTGAGTTAACAATGAGAGTGATGAGGGAAGTGAAGGCTGTTTTGGAAAACTTCCCTTTCCCAGGTGATGGTTCAGAGTTGCCCTCCTGAATTTTGTCAGCCGTTCTGTGAGCGTGGGTAAGTGATGACTTCTTTCTTGCATTCTTTCTCTTAGCATCGTGAAACTCCCTGACCCTCTCTGCTCTGGTTTAATAGTGAGATCCATGGCATTGCTGCAACTTGAGGAGAGAAAAAGGAGTCCCCCGGGGTCTGCACATTCTTTGTCTCAGAGGAAATTAATTTGGGTGTTCTTTAGTCAATGCCTAAAAACATTAAGATTCCTGTAACAGATGATGTCTTAGCAGTGTAGGCAACAAATGAAAGGCCCAGGAAACATAAGCTTTTTGCCTAAAAAAGCAAACTGACTTAACCACAAACAATCCATCTCTCCCAATCAGAAACTGGGGAAGATAAGAGTTCTGCTTCACCTACATCCATGCATGGACCTGGGAGTAAAAGTTTTCCATCTTAAACTCCAAGGACAGGTGTAAACAGAGGCTCAGTTCTTCCTAGGAGGCTGATTACAAAGAAGAACTAATCAGAAGCCTTTCATCTCTGACCCTTTACCTTTAGGTCTATTTTGGGGCATGGAGGTGACCGGGCTTGTGTCCTTTGTGCCCAAGGAAGTGACAGGCAGCTTGCTGATCAATATCCCCCTTTGGTAGTGTCTTCAGAATTTAGAAAAGGGGCCAGAAAATGAAGCAGAAATCAATACTCAGGTCTGGTGAGAAGGAGGTTGTTGTCACATTAATTTCATTTCTAAAAAAGTAAAAACAACAAAGGCAAACTGCTTCCCTTTGCATTCATTGGGAAATGAGTGCACTTGCTAAAGAATTTTAGTCAAAAGAGTCTAAAGAGGCAAAACTCTAAAGAATTTTAGTCAATTTCATATCCAAATGAGATGTTGTCGAGTTTCTGAGATCTGATGCTCTCTGTGCTGTTCATGGGGGAGGCAGTCCTTGATTTTCCAAGCATCACTAGTTGGACAATAACTTGTAGCAGAAAAACATAAAAGGTTAGAATTTCTGACAACAAACCTAAGGCTTTAGGAATGAGTAGTTCAATAGATAAATGGGAAGTTTGGGAGAATCAACAAAGCAATTAAGAGAATGGAGGGATTGATTTATGGGGAAGATCATTCCTTTGATGTTTAGCTCGGCTAATCAATGCTTCTTTTTTTTTTTTCCTTTTGACAAGGATTAGGGGACAGGAGATGAGTAAAGGATTAAGATTAGTAATCTACAAATACCTGAAATAAATAATTTTATGGGAGGAGAGGAATTCCTTTCAAATTGGCCAACATAATTGAATAGATCTAAGAAATTAATTCAAAAGGTATCTGTACCACAATCTTTTGTCCCCCCAGGTCAGCTCCCTTTTATTACTTCGTATATTGAATATACACTCGCTGGCTCTTTGTTAGCTTAAAATAGAAAAAAAAAAATTACAATTTAAATTCTTAATAGAAGGATGTTTGAAATATGCAAACAATTGCCTTTAAGAAACAATAAAAACTCACCCCATGAGATATTTAAAATTACAACACATATGTTGTATCAGATAGAGATGAAAGAAGTGAGTTTGTCTCTTATTTCTTAGGGGACATGTTTTACCAAATTTGAAATATTTTCCTATTGAACTTAGAAATTTAATAAAATCACTCTTCTAATATGTACAAGATTAAGATTCTGAGGGTGTGATTCTGACAACATAATATCTCCTTAGCTCTTATTTGATTTCAAAAAAGTAAAAGGCCTGCATTGCTCCTCCTATAGATCTGAGCATAGCTGATATGTTCTCTTCCTTTGAGGGTTGCTCAAGTGATGTCTCTTCAGGGGGCCACCCCCGACAGAACTATGTCAAGCAGCACACACCGTTCCTATAACACTTATTGATTTTTCTAGAGTATTTATTGCTCTGTCGTATCATATTACTTATTCTTTATCTTATGCATTTATTGTTTGTCTTCTCCATTAGTTAGGACACTCCATGAAAGAGTGACTGCTCTGTCTGTGGCAGGGACTCTGGCATTTGGGACAGTAGCCAGCTCAGGGTAAGCACCTGATATGTATTTGTTGGAAGGAAAGAAGGGGGAAGGAAGGAAGGAAGGAAAGAAGGAAAGAATGAAGGAAGGAACGAAGGAATGAAGGAAGGAAGGCAGGAAGGAAGTGAGGGAGAGAGGAAGGAAGGAAGGAAAGGAAAGGAAAGAAAGGGAGAGAGGGAGGGAGGGAGGAAGGAAGGAAGGTAGGTAGGAAGGAAGGAAGAAAAGGAAGGGAGGAGATGAGGAAAGAAAAAGACGGAAGGGAGAATAATACACTATGTCATCACCACAGGGTTCTAGAAAGAAGCAGAAATGCATACTATGAGTTACTGAAAAGCAGAGGCAATGTCTTTTTATTTCCAGGGCACTCTGTGTGCCTAGCACATAGCTAGGCATTCAGAGCTATTTAAGAGAGAGCAGAAACTTAGCAAATGAGTTAAAGTTTACAATCCAGTTGAGAATAATCAAAAAAGTGGTATTATAATAATAACTATACGGTGTGGTCCTCTTATAAGTTCTATGCAAATATTAGTCCCACTTACAATTGTGCAACTGAAAGCACAATCCCCAGGGGAGCTATTTGTCCCAAGACATAAGCTGGGTGAGTGGCAGAGCTAGGGTCTGAGGACAGGCTGTCTACCTCCACCATCTGCTCTCATGACCTCGTGTGATCTAATCACCCATGGGGTGGGAATCCCCCTGGGAGACAAGGAGGCTCACAGAGTGGGGGGTGAAGAATAGTCCAGAGAGCAAGGGGTGCATGGCACAGTCATGAGGAGGGTGTGGGACAGGTTGGGGGGAAGAGTTCTCAGACCATGCTCCAGCTTTCTAGGGAGGCCCTGTCCTTTGGAGCCTTTCCTGACGTTCTGCTGCTCTGTGTGCCCAAAATACAGTGCGCATCCAAAGAATGTCTCCTGTTTTGATAAGTAGGGTGACTCTGGGGACCACCATGGAAAGCAGGGAGATGAGGTAAAAAATGTGGGGCCCATGTTCCTGAGGGGCAAGGATTAGGGAGATGGAGGAGGAGGAGCAATTATTAGGAAATTTAGGTAAATTATTCAGATGGTACACAGGATGGATTGGAAAGAGAAGAATGTTAAGACAAACCATGAAACTAAGGAAATCTGTGTCAAGTAGAGTAATGGGGTGATAATAAAATAGTAATTAATAAGATTAATAAACTATTAGACATTGACAGATGAATGGATAAAAAATATGACATATACATACAATAGAAAATTATTCAGCCTTAAAAAGGAAGGGAATTCAGACACAGGCTACAACACGAATGAACCCGGAAGGCATGATGCTGAGTGAAATACACCAGGCATTGGGGCGCCTGGGTGGCTCAGTTGTTAAGCATCTGCCTTCGGCTCAGGTCATGATTCCAGGTCCTGGGATCGAGCCCCGCATCGGGCTCCCTGCTCCACAGGAAGCGTGCTTCTCCCTTTCCCTCTCCCCCTGCTTGTGTTCCCTCTCTGGCTGTGTCTCTCTCTCTGTCAAATAAATAAATCAAATCTTTAAAAAAAAAAAAAAAGAAATACACCAGGCAGACCCACAAAAGGACAAATACTGTACAATCTGGTTTATGTGAGGTGCCTGGAGTAGTTCAATTCACAAAACAGAAAGTGGAATAGAGGTTACCAGGGACTAGAGGGAGTGGGGAGGAAGGGGAAGTTACTGGGTTTTTTAATAAATAAACTATTAGACACAGGACAGAAAAAAGTGAGAGATAGAAGATGGTTCTGCGTTTTGGACTTGAATAAACACAGGAGGGCAGAAAAGACAGGTCCGGAGGGTAGCTGAGATGCAGTTTGTCGGGACACATGGATTTGAAGGTGCCCGTGAATATTCCAGTTGAATCTCCGGCAGGGACTTCGTCTCCATTCTCCTAGAAATAATAGGCTATTAAGATGTTGTCCGGGTTGTAGCCTTAGGGATGTATCTTTAAGGCTGCTTTGAAGGAATTCATACACGGAAGAATTTACTGGTTCTTCCTAAGTGCTGGGCACTTCCCTGGCTCTTTCCCTCTGTGGGGACTCTCCTTCCTGGGGCTGAGTTCTCTCATCCTGCAGCACACGGCCTGGGTGTCAGCATGGCTCACCCTGCCCTTCACCAAGGCACCACGCGAGCCGGCAGGACCATGCCCTTGGCACCGCCCTCAGCAACCATGATAAAATGGGTGGCTGCCTCGTTACTTCTTCGGGCTCACAGAGAGATTTCCAGATGCCTTATCTAGGCCCTGACTCACCCCCACATTTGCCAGCAGATCCTGAAGGCCCACAATGTGAGGAAATAAGCAATACACAATTGGGGAGGTCTTTTGTATGGCAAGCGAGCTTCACTTTTCCTGGCTCTAAATAGCACCTATGTTATGGCAACATGACGTGCAGGGTCACTCTATTTCCAGTTCTTCAATGCTAACCTTCTACAGTTTTATGTTAAACTGAATGTCAAGGGAGGTTTCCTTTAATGAATATTATGGCTTCATCTATAAAGTGATTGAAAACACCCGTTCCCCTCAATAACTCTGAAAAACTACCTTCCACCTTTGCCTATTGATGCCTTGCCATACAAAAACTTTTATCTTAAATTTAAATAGTTGCAAAGAACGTGACTTCCAGTGTATTGGAAATATCTAAATTTGTAATTAAAACGTCTCACAGTCAAATGCATCCAGTGCCATCGTCATTTGTTAACTACCATCATCTGTTTAAAATACTAGAGCAAGATTTTCAGAAAGTCAGAAATATGCTATCAATCCATTTTCTCCTCAAAAGCTGTATTTCTGCTCCACATTCCTTTCAGAATTTTATCCTAATGCAACATATTTATATGCTTGAGAATTTATTTTACTGATCACCCACCATATGTCCCTAAAAAAACTATACACAAAATGAAGACCTAATATATTTAATATTTCTTGTGACCTGATGACTCTAAATGCCAAAAAAATTTATCCGGGGAGCGCCTGGATGGCTCAGGCAGTTAAGTGTCTGCCTGCGGCTCAGGTCATGATCTTGGGGTCCTGGGATCAAGCCCCACGTGGGGCTCCTTGCTCAGCGGGGAACCTGCTTCTTCCTCTCCCTCTCCCCTTCCACTGCTTGTGCTCGCTCGCATTCTCTCTCTCAAATAAATAAAATCTTAAAAAAAAATAAATGCCGGGCGCCTGGGTGGCTCAGTTGGTTAAGCGACTGCCTTCAGCTCAGGTCATGATCCTGGAGTCCCGGGATCGAGTCCCACATCGGGCTCCCTGCTCAGCAGGAAGTCTGCTTCTCCCTCTGACGCTCCCCCCTCTCATGCTCTCTCTGTCTCTATCTCATTCCTCTCTCAAATAAATAAATAAAATCTTTAAAAATAAATAAATAAATAAATAAATAAATAAATAAATGCCAAAAAATTTATCCTGGATGGAATAATCAATACAATTTTTGCTAAGATATAATTGAGCAAAACAATACATTTCCCAATTTTGATAAATAATTATTAAATATGAAGGTACAATTTTGTTGGATGTATCTCTTCATGAAATGCAAAGGTGAAGATGTTAGCTTGGTTAAACGAGACAATATTTCAACTTTTTTTTTTTTTTATGCCTAGGAGCTTACTGTACCTCAAGATAATGTATCACAGTGGAATGGTCTTCAATTGTCAACGGGATGGGGATTCATATGAAAGCAGAGGTTGGAAAAGACACCAAGCACCTTTAGGTCAGAGCAAATATTCAAGTTGAGGGTAGAAAATTGACTCTTTGGGACCATCCACGCCAAGCACCTCCTGGACGCTCTTCATATATCTGAAGGGAAACATGGACCCTAGTGAAAAGACTGCTCTTCTAGAAAATCAGGTCAGAGCACTGGAAAGAAATGCAGAATTACATCGTGCATTCTCTCTACTTCCTGCTGTAGACTAAGACCATCTCAAACAGATGACAATTCATTGCACTTCTGAGAATGGTTAGCATATGAGATTCTGTAAACGCCCCAAATAATGTCATTCTTTTATTCAACTAATAGTTGCTGAGGAGGCACGTGGGTGGCTCAGTCGTTAACATCTGCCTTTGGCTCAGGTCATGATCCCAGGGTCCTGGGATCAAGTCCCATATCGGGCTCCCTGCTTATCGGGGAGTCTGCTTTTCCCTCTCCCTCTTCACTCCCCCTGCTCGTGCTCTCTCTCGCTTTCACTTTCGCTCTCTCTCTCCCTGTGTCTCAAATAACTAAATAAAATCTTTTTAAAAAAATAGTTGTTGAGGACCTATTGTGTCAGGTGCTGTACTACTAGGCACTTTGGGGACTGAGTCGGTAGAACCTGGAATGGTGAGCTAGGGCACAATGAAGGACGTGGAGGGACGCATGGGGTCTGAGGTGATCCTAATAGCTCAGCTCAGGGCCCTAAAGCGAAGCCAGACAATAAGCCAGGCCAACCTCCCAAGAGAGGTGATGGCAGTTTGGTCTCTGATCTGTGGGACTGCGATTGTTGGGGGCATCTCAGGGAGAGGTAACTGAATATATGGGTTTGATGATTCATTGGAAGATGCAACCAATCACAGTTCTTTTTTTTTTAATTGAAATTCAAAGAACACTCATTGAGCATGTGTTTTATACCATGCACTGTGCAAGCTTCAAGGGCTTCAAAGATGAAGGGACATAATCCTTCTCAAAAGCTCACAGACTAGTGGGCAAGGCAAATATATAAGAGAGGGGGAAAGAAATAAATCCCCAAAGAACAGGTTTGGGTTTGGCTCTTAATGCTGGCCCTGGCTTGGATCAACCAACTTACTAGAATCATAGAGCTGATAAAGCAGTACAGTATATCTAATTTGATCCTCTAATTTTACAGATAAATTTTGAGGTGTTTTCTCCCAGTGCTGATCTGCAGGCACTGCTGATACCCCAAGGACTTCTCTTTACATGTACTCACATTTCTCAGCCCAGAACTCCACTAGAACCATGGAAGAACACTGCAGGTCCTTCTAGAGGCATGCTGCCCAAATATGGAAGTTCACCTCTCACCCCGTACGTAGAGAGGTTTGTGGAGACCCTCCTGCTTACCATCCACCAATGCAGGTAGAACCTAGGATATTTCCTGGAAAAGTATTTTAAAGTCACTTCAAATATTCCCTGAACCTGGCAATGGGGTCTCTAATAAGAGAATATTCTTCATTTAAGCGTCTGCTATACTCTTTCCAACAAGAGACGTGGAAATTTCATCTCGAACACATCTATCTTTAAAGGGAGGTGATGAACAAATGTCCTAATCAAAGACAAAACTCAAATGGTCAAAAATGCTCTAGCTGCTCATTTTCACCTAGCCTGCTTTCCCGGGGCTCTCCAGCACCACACTGCCCACCACCACTAGGAGGTGGGTTATTGTACTCTCCAGTTCATGCTTTCCCTCCCTTACACACAAGGGCTCCGTGGGACCCTGCAACTACTTCTCCATCAGATACTCTTCCCTGATTCCCTGCAAGGACCTCGCTGGCACCCCACACCAAATGTGGACGGGTTGCAAGGGCATGGACACGGGGTTCCCTCTAGAATGGTTTTGTTACACAGGGAAGATCCGTCAGAGATTCAGCTCAAATAGAATACTTCCTTCTATTCTCCACAGGGTTGTCCTGTTCTGGAAACCTAAGACTGGCCACAGAGCCTGGACTTCCTCCTCTGACAAATGGGTCCCCTCGTAACACATTGTTTTGGATTCCTGAGGGGACTATTTTATGCCTTTTCAATTTTTTGCATTTGTTTAAAAACAAATTTAATTTAAAAAAAAAGTAAACCTGAGTGCACCTGACTGCGTGCTTCTTTCATCTATACTGAAATAAAATAGCTTTGTTTTGCTTTTTTCTGAACTTTATATTCTCTTCCTAAGGACCCGATTGCAGATCAAGAGTCCTACATTGGCTGACTGATCTCCTCCAGTAGATGCAGTCATCAAAAAGAGAGTATTCACAGAGGCTTTAGAAAGCCAGATGCTCCCAGGAACACTTGGAATATTGCGGTCAGCTTTCACAACAGCTGAAGAGAAAGGTAATCTCCCAATTTCAACTCATGCAACCAATGGAACTAACATGGTATCAGTACTATTTCAGCCTCAAGGACTGACCCGAGTTCAAGTCAAATGACCAGGAAATTACTTACATTATTGTATTATGCAAACTAGAAGTATAATGGTCTTTCTCTTAGAGATTCTAGAAGCAAACTTTAGCCAAGAAGTATGCCTCATTTCTCTAACTAGCAAGGTAGCTCTGAGATTTAGCCCAACTCATTCTAATATTTTCAGTGTTTCCCAGAGGTGAATTTAGCTGAAGTTAGTGAAGTCAAGTTTTAGGATCTCCACAAAAGTGGTCGCTTCCAAGACCTTGGGAAGGGTCTTACTGTGTTCAGTTGGCCCTTTTTTTTTTTTTTAATTTTGAACTGTCTCCCCTCCATCACATTTCATCAGATTTTGTTGGAGTGGCCTTACACATTGTACATCTGGCTATGGGGCAGCTTATATTACATACAATAATATATAACTTAATAGACATAATTAATAAACTATGTGGGGTTTTTTTGGATTTGGTGATCTTTTTCTGATGCATTGCTAACCTTTTTTAAATTTGTAATTTGTGGTGCTTCTTTTCTCATTCAAAATAAACATTTTTTAAAGATTTTATTTCTTTATTTGAGAGAGAAAGAACAGGATCAGGGTGAGAGGCAGAGGGAGAAGCAGACTCTCCGCTGAGCAGGGAGCTCAACGCGGTGCTTGATCCTGGGACCCCAGGATCATGACCCAAGCCAAAGGCAGATGCCCAACTAACTGAGCCACCCAGACGCCCCCAAAATAAACATTTATACATAACGCCCCACAGAGTACTAAAATACTAAAAGTACAGATTTAATAATATTGATTGAAATATTCAGTAGTACTTTATTGTAATTATTGTTTGTTTTTAAAACTCTCTTGAGAGATTAAATACAGAAATATTTTACTTTTTCCATATTTTGGCTATCCCATTGTTATGTTAATAGGTTTGATTTTTTAGTTTACAGTTAGATAGCATTTGTCTCCTCTTGTCTTTAATAAGCCATCTTTCTAATTAAAATATTTAAGTATTGGGGCTCCTGGGTGGCTCAGTCGTTAAGCATCTGCCTTCGGCTCAGGTCATGATCCCAGGGTCCTGGGATCGAGGCCCGCATCGGGCTCCCTGCTCTGCAGGAAGCCTGCTTCTCCCTCTCCCACTCCCCCTGCTTGTGTTCCCTCTCTTGCTGTGTCTCTCTCTGTCAAATAAATAAAATTAAAAAAATATATATTTAAGTATTTCCTTTAATATTTTTATTAATGGCTATTTGCTTATCTAATCTAGACATAATATCTAAAATGCCTAACCAAAAATTATATTCATCAAAACAAAAATATTTCTGTTCATTATTAATATCACAGCTCATAATACACTTTTATGATTTCTATAATTTAAGTTTAAGCCACTTGCTTCATAAATACAAGTTTTACTGATGGAAAAAGGTATTTTCCCTTTATTTTTTTTAAAGATTTTATTTATTTGACAGAGAGAGACACAGCAAGAAAGGGAACACAAGCAGGGGGAGTGGGAGAGGGAGAAGCAGGCTCCCCACTGAACAGGGAGCCCCACAGACACGGGCGGGGCTCGATCCCAGGACCTTGGGATCATGACCTGAACCGGAGGCAGATACTTAACGACTGAGCCACCCAGGCGCCCCAGTTTTCCCTTTAAACACACAAATTAAGATGTCAGCCCTGGAGGAATACTGTGTACTCAAACTATCTCAGAAAGATAACAAACTAATTTTCTCTAAAGATCATCTATTAGTCAGGACTTTTCAGATGGCAAGTGAGAAAAATCCAACTAAAAGTGATTTAAGGAAAAACGAAGCTTTGTGGTCATGGGTGGGAAGTGCCAGGAGGGGGACCTGGCAGGGGACCCAGGCCTGGACTCCACATCACATCCCTGCTTGCTGCCCTCTGCAATGGCTCTGTTCTCAAAAAGGCACTCCCCCCATGGTGCCAGGACCCCTTGAAACAATTCCAAGATTATGACCCACAACTCCAAACCCAGCTGAAAAAGTGAGTGTGCCTTTCTCTCAATAGCCCCAACAGAAGTTGAGTCTCCTTAGCTTTGATGAACCTACCCCCATACCCAGTACTGGGGCCAGAAAGAGGCACTACGCCAACGGGCCAGCACTGAGATGGGATCCTGCTTTACTAAAGACAGGGAAATAAACCATGAGCAAAAAAACAATTGTTCAGTATGATTATGAGGTGTGAAAGAGTCCATCTGGTGTAAAACTTAGGAAAGTGGTTCTGAAGGTCTCATCTCTGAGACATTGTGTGTGTATGGGGGGAGGGATGCGGGCTGTGTATGTGTATGTGCAGGGAGGGTGTGTGTGTGGCCTGAGTGTGTGGTGTGTGTATGTGGTATGTGTGAGTGTGGTGCCTACATGGAAAACAAAACGTCCACAGTAAAACATCCATGGTGCTCAGTGGAATAGAGAGTCCTTCCAGGGCTGTCTGTAATTCATTACTGACAAATAATTTCAAGTGAGGTCATGGTTAAATGTTGAAGCATTACAAATTAGGTAAGAAAAAGCCACCTGCCAAAGCAAACAGTATGGGTGGGAGTAGAGGGAGAGAAATATAGATGGCAGGGTCCAAAGTGGGCATGCTGACATTTCATGCGGTTCACTAACTCTACTTTTGTGGCCTTCATAAATTTCACTCAAAATTACTGTCAATGAAACTAATGAAATCACAGGCTGTTCAACAAAAGAAGTATCAATCTGTAATTTTCCATTGGGTCAGTGAGACCTCAACTTATGGGAGACATGCTTCATGTTATCAAGGCTGGGCGTTGACTTTGCTTCAAGTACCTTTCAGGAATTTCATAAAAATTCTATGTCTTGATCTTTTTCAACAAGTTCAGGTAACTTTCGGATCTGGGAACTCTGCTTTAAAGACCAAATAACAAGCACAAACACAAACAAACAAACAAAATAAAAAAACAAAAAATGACTTTTGTGTCTAGTAAATCAGTTTCAATCTCTACTTTTCCAGAGTAAGATCTTCCTCCAGCTTTTTTAATTTCCTACTTTCATTGTTCTAAGTAGAAAGAGAAAATGGAGAAAACAATGTCTCTTTGAAACATATCATTTCCAAAATTCAAGAAGAAAAATAGACATTGTAGGGATGTTATTATATGTTTCTTTCCTGAATGCCAATGCCTATGTGAAGAAGTTTTAAGAAAATTTCTATTGGTATACCATAACCATTTTCCACAATATTACCTAAGTTAGAAAAGAAAGTTTTGTTTTACTTATGTAAAAATATTCATATGTATTATATAAAATACAATAATGATCAAGTCCTACATTAAAGAAAAACATCACGTGCTTGTTCCAGACCAAAGGACAATAGCAAAAATGAGACTGAATTTACACTGGAAATTGAAATTTTTATTTCTTTTGCCAGGTTTCCAATTTACTGCTTTTTAAAAAGACTTATTTATTTATTTGAGAGAGAGAGCGCACACACACACAAGCAGGAGGAGGGGCTGAGGGAGAGAGGGAGGAAGAGAATCTCAAGTAGACTCTCTGCCAAGCACAGAGCCCAACGCAGGGCTCGATCCCGTGACCCTGAGATCATGACCTGAGCCGAAATTAAGAGTCAGATGCTTGACCAACTGAGGCATCCAGGCATCCTTCCAAGTTACTGCTTAGAGGTATAATTCAGGTTATTATTACCTCTAATTCTCCAGGTGGAGATGTCTGTTCTCTATTAATTATTTTAAGGAATAGAAAACTAACAATGATCCTAAGAAAGGGAAAATTAATGTTCTCTTCTCACTATTAAAAATTTTTTAGTTTTCTTTCCACTGGACTTTATTTTAAGGTGTCTTTCCCTGGATCAATTCCCTTGTGTCTTGCCTCCATGAATACTTCTTCCCATCCAAATCCAGGTTCTTTTCCAGGATCATCATAAATTTTTGTCTTGGCTTCCAAATCATTGTTGTTGAGCAATATCCCATCTATCTGGCTTCCCTAGAGTGTGTCATCTTTTCTGTCTTTAGACCATCTTGACTTCTTCCACCAGTGAAGGGATATATGATGATACAGGCCTACCTCAAGAAACGGGATGAAATATTTTGTCTCAAAGTGAAGTGCCCCCAGGGGCGCCTGGGTGGCTCAGTCGTTAAGCATCTGTCTTTGGCTCAGGTCGTGATCCCCGGGTCCTGGGATCGAGCCCCATGTCGGGCTCCCTGCTCAGGCGGGAAGCCTGCTTCTCCCTCTCCCACTCCCCCTGCTTGTGTTCCTGCTCTCACTATCTCTCTCTCTGTCAAATAAATAAATAAAATCTTAAAAAAAAAAAAGTGAAATGCCCATGTTTAGCTTCAGCATCACCAATGCTAAGCCCCTCTCCTACTACCACTCTTCCTAAAATGATGTTAAAGTCCCACAGATTGGAGCACAAAAGCCATAGTCCAACTTGGCTGCCAGTAAGAACCTAAACAAAAATCAGGAGGCAATAACAGAATTTCCCTCTCCAGAGAGTGAAAGACGCAGGCCAGCATGGAGTATTTCCTGATAAGGACTTTCCTGAAGATATAGTCCTGGGGCTGGCTATACCTCACACTAATTTTTTAGTGATATCTGATTTTTTGAAAATCTGGGGGAAAAGAGGGGGGGAAGAGTAAGTGGAGAAAAAGCTAAGGGCTACCTTTTGCCAAAAACTCTAAGAATATTTAGTATCTCTCTAAGGGTCCTTTGACATTGCCAAGCATTAATGAGAATAGCATGAAACTCAGCAGTACAAGTCCTTACTGATGTCCTACTGTCATTGTGAAAAGCAGTATTGAAAACTGAGCATGGGTTAGTACTTTTTGACCAGTTTTGTGGCCACATTCAGCAGCCACAAAGTACTATTAGTTTTGTTCATCTACTTCCTGGAGTACTTAAAGAGCAGCGATACTTGAAAGAGGAATGAATGTTTCCAAGGCTATTCTAAAGGTGGTTAAATTGAGGTCCAGGAAACTAAAGGACCCCAAGGACCTAGCCAGCCTGTGCTGTTACTTAGCATAGAATTTAGGTTTCCTGAGCTCCAGGTCCTCCTCCGCTAGACCCCACCTTCTCGCTGGGTACTCCACTTGTCATCCATCTTACTTCTGCCCCATCTTCCCACCATTCAAAACAAGGCAAATAGTTTCTTTCAAGGTAGCTTGTTTCCAGGACCTACTCTGATCTTATATCAAATTCTCATCTTCCAGATCAGATCAAAATTAGATCTTTGAAATACCTGTGTGTATGGGTATAGTTGTAGAATGAAGGAACATTTCGAAAATGGAAATAAAATATGTACTACTTGAAGGTGGCATTCTTCAATAATCAACATTTTCTTAAGAAGAAAAACTCTTTCAAAAATAGTAACAGGGGTGGCTGGGTGGCTCAGTTGGTTAAGCCTCTGACTCTTGATTTCAGCTCAGGTCTTGATCTCAGGGTTGTGAATTCAAGCCCCATGTTGGGCTCCATGCAGTGTAGAGCCTATTAAAAAAAAAAAAAAAGTAACAAAAGTTGCATTTGTTAGCTTTTACATAAGCAGCACTATGTTAGTGCTCCACAATGATTACCTCAAGTAGGCCCCATAACAACCCCATGAACTAAGTATTGTGATCCTCGGTTTGTACTTAAGCAGACTGACAACCAGATAAGTCACATCACTTGCCTAAATTTACACAGCTGCCAGATGCAAAGCTAGAATTCAAGAATTCAAGGTGAGTGTGATTCAATTAAAAGCTCAGTTTAGAACCACCATAACCTCCTGATTACCATTATTTCTTTAACAATTACCACACATTTAGAAGTCAAAAGATTTGCCAAAAGGGTTGATGAGGATGTGGAGAACTTGGACCCTTTGTGTTCTGCTGGTGGGAATGTAAACTGGTGCAGTTGCTTTGGAAAACAATTAGGTGATTTCTGAAAAAGTTAAACAGAATTATCACATTATCCAGCAAATCCACTCTTAGGTATATTCCCTAAAGAACTGAAAGCAGGGTCTTGAAGAGACACTTGTACATCAGTGTTCATAGCAGCATTATTCACAATAACCCAAAGATAGAAGCAACTCAAGTATCCTTTGATGGATCAGTGGATAAGCAGACTGTGGTATGTATATGCAACGGAATGTTATTCGGCCTTAGGTAGGCATGAAATTCTGACACAGACTACTACATGGATGGACCGGGAAGACGTTATGCTAAGTGAAATAAGGTGGTCAAAAAAGGACAAACACGGTACGATTCCACTTAGATAAGGTACCTAGAGCAGAGAGACAGAAAGCGAAACAGTGGTTGCCAGGCTCAGGGGAGGAGTGGGAGTTCGTTTTTAAGGGGTAGAAGAGGTTCAGCTTGGGCAGATGAAGCAGGTCTGGTGATGGATGGTGGTGATGGGTGCACAGCAATATGAATGTGCTTGCCACTAACCTGTACACCTCACCATGGTTGAAATGCTACATTTTATTTTGCCACAGTTGGAAAAAAAAAACAACAAATTGCCAAAATCATAGCAACTTGTCATAGAGTGTTCTGTCTCTTCTCACTCAAGTCCTGCTTTTGTATTTTCAGGGATGTTTTAGTATGAAGAGTTGATAATCACAGACTTTATCTGCTAATCACACCGACCCTCACTTTCATTGTGATCTGGTTCAGGAAACCATGTACCAATTTAGTTAGTAGGTCTCCCCTGAAGAGCTTCTTCATAGAGTAATATAATGCCTCCATACTTGGGCGGTTTAATAGCATATAAGTTGATAAATACCCACACTCTAAGGCAGACAACAAGTAACAAAAGCCAACATTAGGGCGTGCTGGCCATTCGGCAGAAACCGTACTAAGCCCTTTACGTACATTAGTGCCTTTAATCCTCAACGTACTTTTAGGAGCTAGGTTGTACTATTATCTCCATTTCATACTCAAGGCACACCTAAGAAAGTTTAAGTAAGGGGCTTAAGATCGCAGAGCAAGGAATCATTGGAGCTAAATGAGAATGGAGAGCAAAGGTAAGACATGTTCAGGTGGTGGGAAAAGTCTTCCTCAATGAGATGAATTTTGAGGGATGAGTATAAACTCCAAGAAGGAATGACAGGAAACAAGAAAACGTGTATGTTTAACACACTTAAATAAAACCTCACCTAATTGTGAGCCGTGGGAAAACCATTTTGTATGATACTGCTGCCAGGAAACTATGAACAGGAACGGAGATAAAACTTCAACTTCAGAAATAATGAAGTTGAGGAGCTCCTGGGTGGCTCGGTCGCTTGAGGGTCTGCCTTCAGCTCAGGTCATGATCCCAGGGTTCTGAGATCGAGCCCTGCAGCAGGATCCTTGCTCAGCAGGGAGCCTGTTTCTCCCTCTCCCTCTGCTGCTCGCCCGGTTGTACGCTCTCTCTCTGTGTCAAATAAATAAATAAAATCTTTAAAAAAAAAAGAAATAATGAAGTTGAGTACTCATTCTAATTCTAAAAATCTAAAGCCTCTGACTCATGAACTGAGATCAGTTGCATTTTTTTCATATTTTTAAAATAATGAAATAAACACAGAGAAATATAGACAGAATAACATAAGAAACACTCTTGCATCCATTACCGAGATTGGGCAATTCTCTCATTTGTTTTGATTATCAATAAATGTATGTCTCTATCTATAGATACTTCATATATAGCATGTAGTCAGTCCCCTCCGACAAAATATGGGGCTCCAGTTCAATTGCATCAGACCATGTAAATGACAAACAAAAGAGGTGAATTTAGAGTCCCAAAAATAAGATCGAGAATTTGAAGAAAAGATCCTACCACTCAGAAGAGTATGGAGGGAGAAGATGGAAAAGTGATCAAGTGTTCCATGAATTTTGGGAAAAGCTGATCATCAAAGGAGGCAAGGTTAATTTACGAAGGTATACCTAACATTAGATGTCTAATATTTCAGAAAACAGAATTTAATGTACACAAAATTCCTCTCTGATGTCACTTTGTTAGAGATACTGACTCATGTCACACTAGAACTCTGTAACTAGCCCATAAAGAAGGAAATAAGTGCAGTGTCTGCCAAATGAGATTTTCTTGCTACCAAGCTACTAGTTAATGAGAATGGTTGTAGAATATTTGCTGATTAGTGACACTTTGAGGCTCTAATAACTTGTAACTGTTTATGATTCACTGAATTTTTAAAAAATTTTATTCTTAAGCTTTTATTTAAATTCCAGTTAGTTAACATACAGTGTTATATTAGTTTCAGGTGCACAATATAGTGATCCAGCACTTCCATACATCACCCGGTGCTCATCACAACAAGTGCCCTCCTTAATCCCCATCACCTATTTCACCCATCCCCATACCCACCTCCCCTCTGGTAACCATCCGTTTTTTTCTAGAGTTAAGAGTCTGTTTCTTGGTTTGTCTCTCTCTCTCTCTCCTTCTTATTCTTTGCTTGTATGTTTTGTTTCTTAAATTCCACACTGGAGTAAAATCATATGATATTTGTCTTTCTCTGACTTCTTTTGCTTAGCATTCTACTCTCTAGCTCCATCCATATCATTGCAAATGGCAAGATTTCACTCTTATTTATTTATTTTAAGTACAATCTACCCCCCCCCAATGTGGGGCTTGAACTCATTACCCCGAGATCAAGAGTCACATGCTCCACCGACTGAGCCAGCCTGTGCCCCTACATACCACATCTTCTTTATCCATTCACCAATCAATGGACACTAGGGGTGCTTCCAATTCTTCACTATTGTAAACAACGCTGCTATAAACATAGAGGTGCATGTATGCCTTTGAATTCGTGTTTTTGTATTCTTTGGTTAAATACCCAGTGGTGCAATTGCCAGATCTTAGGATAATTCTATTTTTAACTTTTTGAGGAAACTCCATACTATTTTCCACAGAGACTGCACCAGTTTGCATTCCCACCAACAGTGCAAACGAAGGTTCCCCATTCTCCACATCCTTGGCAACATCTGTTGTTTCTTATGTTGTTGATTTCAGCCATTCTGACAGGTGTGAGGTGATGTCTCACTGTAGTTTTGATTTCATTTCCCTGATAGTAAGTAATGATGAACATCTTTTCATGTGTCTGTAGGCCATCTATACGTCTTCTTTGGAGAAATGTCTGTTTAGGTCTTCTGCCCATCTTTTAATTGGATTATTTGTTTTTTGGGTATTGAATTGTATCAGTTCTTTATATATTTTGGATACTAACCCTCTATCCTATCTGTCATTTGCAAATATCTTCTCCCATTTTGTAGGTTGCCTTTTGGTTTTGTTGATTGTTTCCTTCACTGTGCAGAAGCTTTTTATTTTGACATAGTCCCAACAGTTTATTTTTACTTTTGTTTCCTTTGCCTCAGGAGACCTATCTAGAAAGATGTTGCTACAGCTGATATCAAAGAAGTTACTGCCTGTGTTCTCTTTTAGGTCCCATTTCATTCTGTTGCATGTTGCTGTCCAGTTTTCCCAACATCATTTGTTGAAGAGATTATTGTTTCCATTTTCTTTCCTGCTTTGTCAACAATTAATTGACCATATAGTTGTGGGTTCATTTCTGGGTTTTCTATTTTTATTTTTTTAGATTTTATTTATTTATTTATTTATTTGACAGAGAGAGGGGGAGAGAGAGCACGAGCCAGGGGGAGGGGCAGAGGGAGAAGCAGACTCCCGCTGAGCAGGGAGCCCAGACGCTGGGCTCCAACCAGGAACCCTGTGATCATGACCTGAGCCAAAGGAAGACCCTCAACCAACTGAGCCATCCAGGTGCCCCCTGAGTTTTCTATTCTGTTCTCTTGACCTATGTGTCTATTTTTGTGCCAGTACTATACTGTTTTGATGATTACATCTTTGTAATATAACTTGAAGTCTGAAATTATGAGGTCTCCAGCTTTGCTTTTCTTTTTCAAGATTTCTCTGGCTCTTTGGAGTCTTTTGTGGTTCCATACAAATTTTAGGATTGTTTTTGTTCTAGTTCTGTGAAAAATGCTGTTGGTATTTTGATAGGGATTACATTAAATGTGTAGATTGCTTTGGGTGGCATAAGCATTTTAACAATATTTGTCTTCTAATCCATGAGCATGGATTATCTTTCCATTTCCTTGTGTCATCTTGAATTTCTTTCATCAGCGTTTTATAGTTTTCAGAGTACACCTCTTTAGTTAGGTTTATTCTTAGGTATCTCATTATTTTGGGTACAATTGCAAATGGGATTGTTTGCTTAATTTCTCTTTCTGCTGCTTCATTATTGGTGTGTTGAAATGCAACAGATTTCTATAGATTGATTTTTTATCCTGTGACTTTACTGAATTTGCTTATCAGTTCTAGCAGTTTTTCATGATTCACTGAAATTGAAATTTGAGTTTCCTGTGAGAGTATTTGTTAGAAAAAGTTTTTGAAGTTACCAAAGGAAAGGTGTAGCCTGCTTAAAAGTGGAATTAATAAGCAAGGAGAGCTCCTAAAAAAAACCATCATACACAAATATTGCTGTTAAGCCATCAATGTGATAATCACTAGTGGTTCTCTGTCTTCTTATTATTGGGTAATAGTAATAAATATATTCCTATAAATCTGTATCTATCTCTATATCTACATCTTTGCATTTATTAAGCAAAATAATCGAATATATTTCTACTTGCCCTTTTCTATTAGCAGAGATAGTCCATGAGCAGAAAAGGAATAAAATTAGGTTTCTTTAAAATATTCTACATGTCGGGCGCCTGGGTGGCTCAGTTGGTTAAGCGACTGCCTTCGGCTCAGGTCATGATCCTGGAGTCCCTGGATCGAGTCCCGCATCGGGCTCCCTGCTCGGCAGGGAGTCTGCTTCTCCCTCTGACCCTCCCCCCTCTCATGTGCTTGCTCTCTCATTCTCTCTCTCTCAAATAAATAAATAAATAAATCTTTAAAAAATAAATAAATAAATAAAATAATAAAATATTCTACATGTCAAATTTTTTACTTTCCCTACAACTAAGGAAAATTTTAATATAGTCAATAAAATCTCTACATATTTTCACTATATTATTACAAATATATTTTGTCCACATACACATTTCTCTAGTAACTTCTTTTTAAGATTTTATTTTTAAGTAATCTCTACACACAACGTGGGGCTCAAACTCACAACCCCAAGATCAAGAGTCACATGCTCCATGAGCCAGCCAGGTGCCCCAAACATTTCTCTAATAATTTTTTAAAATATCTATATATCTATCCTTATCTATAACTATACAGTGTTTATTTTGCTAAATCTCTTCATAAAGGTCCATGCAAGGAATTCAATCAGATCAATCCCTTGTGGATGGTCAATAAAGAAGATATCATAATAATGACTGCCTCAATCACTAGTTGATTGAAACTGTTTTAGTTTGCTTCTTAGACAGACAGAATCTTAGGTTTTAAATAAGGAGAGAGTAAGTGGAATAATGAAAATGATCTAGAACGGGATGGTGATGACTGTTGCACAACCTCGTGAGTTTACTAAGTGCCACTTTGAAATAGTCGAAATGATGAATTTTTATATTGTGCATTTTACCACAATAAAAAAGGGGTATCTTATTTTACAGAGGACACTTCTGTTCAGCCTGATAGTTCCTATTCTTTTTCTTTTTTTTTTCTGGTAGAGGGATCTGGTCTGAGGTGAATAACACCTAATTTAAAGCCTAATTATAGAGCATAGTTTAGAATATCATTCCAAGAGGAACGGGAAACATGGTAATGTACCGGAAGACTGGAAGCAATTTGCCATCTCTCTGTTTGTGGAAATTTGGCAAACAAACATTCACTTTTTTAATAACATCGAGCTCCCACCAGGCCAGCAAATCAAAAAAGGAGACAAGATACTCTCTGGCTTACACTCCAGACATACATCTCCCCAGGCAAACTGGCCCTCCCTCCGGGCAGCGGTGGGCTTTCTAGACGACACATAAACAAGTATCTTTGACAGAAAGACCAAGTGGCTCCAGGTCCTGACGATAGCGCACAGTAACAAAGCAGGGAAGTCAAGACCCCGGTCTATTTACAAAGCCTACGTGCTAGAAAGGACAGAGATAAAGCCGTTCCCAGGAGGAGCGACATCAGCGCAGGCACCGATGCCCTCCTTTCTCCTGCTTCTGAGAGCCTAGCCAGCCATGCAGACTCAGTGCTGAGAAGCCAACAGAAAAGGGGCAGAGCACTGCGTAGCCTTGACCGCAGGGCAGGAGAGCTTCCGGCCCATCCAGCCCCAAGCGTTCCTTATGTATGCACCTGTTAAAATACAGTAACCTTAGACTCCATCAAGCAGGCAAAGAAGAGGATGCTGCTGTGTCCAGGTTGACCCTGGAGAACCATCTGGTAGCCTGATGCTCCTTCCACCTTAAAAAAGCTCCATTCTCAAAACGGCATTTCTGCACAGTTTTATTAGAAAGGACTTGGGAAACCAGCCTGGGGAAGACCGGAGGCCCCATAGTTTATCCTCCTCATCCTGCACCCAATTCCCCAAGGCTGTGCTTCCTGTATACACATGTCTGATGAATAACCCCAGTTCTCCCCAGTCCAGAGTCTCGTCTGGGAGACAGAGTAGAGGTAGACTTATCAGCACCCACATCCCTAACACACACACACATTCACACACACAGACTCACACACACGCACTTTCCCTTCAGTTACTAACCGCTTTATGCCTGCTCTTGTGTTACATATAAAACCGTGAATGGAACAAGGTCCCTGCTTTTAAGGTTCAAGGTTTCACATGGAAGAGAGGCAAGCAAGGAGGCATATAAATCGTCATGTGATTTGAGGCACTATGATCTGGAAGTGCACAGATGCCCAGTGAGCGGGGGAGAGCCATCCTGAGCTCAGCATGCCTGGCAAGGGCAGGTTGAGAAGGCACCAGGCATCCCTCTGCGTGTGTTTACACACGAGGACACAAGTCCTCGCAGCCACGTGGGCCATCGCTTCCCAAGCAGGACCAATCGATGACTGAAAACTAATAAGGAGCTAGAAACTGGAAACACTCATATCTGTTGAGCCAAAGAACCAGTGTGAGTGATTATTTTTTTGAAGAATGATTTTAAATATTAAAACTGAAATGTCTGTGTGTTCTGTAAGCCAAGTTCTGGACCCACAAGTAGAAGTCCAGAAGTGGTCAATTTGTCTCTTTTTATTTACAAGAAAACAAACATCCAGCTTCCCTGAATTGCAGAATCTAGCTATGGAAAGAAGAGGAAGATGAAGGGGAGGGGAGGGGGAGGCTGGAGGGCTACGAGGAGGAGAAGGAAGAAGGGCAGGGAGAGGAAGAGGAAGGGAGGGGAGGGAGAAGGACCCAGCTACAACAGGAACAGGACAACAGGATCTCTGTCCATTAGTCAAAATTCTTCTCTGCAAAGGGAACGAACATGTAGTGAGCCCCAACTTTGGGGTCATGACCACATTACTCACATCAATGATCGGTTGAATTCCCAATTCTGTGGGAGTAGATTTTATCCAAATTTTATAGGTAAGGAAATAGGGGCTCAGAAAGCGAATGATTTGCCCAAGTTGACATAGCTAATGAGTGACAGAAGCAGCGTGCTGTTGCTTGTTAGTGTGATGCAATGTTCTAGAAAACAAGCTAAGCTGGATTATTTTAAAATGGAATTGGAGTTCTTGGGAAATGGCTTTCTAGCCTGTACTAAGCTCCGACTCCCCAAAATGTAAGTACTGGCTAAGTTTGTTGAATGCAGATAAGCATGAATATCTGAGACCCAGAATCCTGCTTCTCCAGAAGTGGAATGGATGCTTCCTGTGGGGTATATCTGTGCTTTTGGTATAATCTTGTCAGCCTTTGACTTTGAAATAATATTTTCAAAGAGGCCCGGTATTTCAATGTCCAGTACTAGAGAGTACTCTGTGAGTACGGGGGTTCATTTAGGATCCTGGTGATACCTTCTCTAAGAAAAAGAAAGTCCCCTGACTCACTCCATGGAGATTCACTAACCCTTTCCTCACCCAAGCCCCCACCCACCCCACTCCCATGCGCCCCTCCTATTACAAACCAAGTGAATTTGAGTCTCACCTATAATCCCTCCCTTCTCTTCTCTCTTCTCTACCACTTACTTTTCCTACTCTTTTCCATCTTTTCTGCTAGTTTTACATGTCCATTTTGCCAACACACCCGTTCTTCCCTTTCTTTCAATCCCATCTGGACTGGCAAAACCCCTTGGAACTGCATCAGAACTCAGAGAGACAGGACTTCTACCCCAGCTCAACTCCTCACCAGCCAGACACCCTGGAGAATGCACTTAAACTTCTCAGAGCCTTCAAATCATCATCTACTAAGAGGATATTGCATCTTTGCTATGTTCCTCCTACTACACTGGGCTCTTCTTTTTCTTGGCCCTTCTTTCTTTATTTTTTCTATCATTTTATGTTATGAATTTATGTAAGCTGCTCAAATACTTTTTTGATGAGGTAATAAGAAATATACAAAATAAGTCTTTAAGAGTTACAAAGATTTAATCAGATAAATCTGTAATTATCTTAGCACAGTGCCTGGAAAATGTTAGCTCATTTTCAAAAATAGTTCTCTTCCAGGGGGCGCCTGGGTGGCTCAGTTGGTTAAGCCACTGCCTTTGGCTCAGGTCATGATCCTGGAGTCCCGGGATCGAGTCCCACATCGGGCTCCCTGCTCAGCAGGGAGTCTGCTTCTCCCTCTGACCCTCCCCCCTCTCATGTGCGCTCTCTCTCTCTCATTCTCTCTCTCTCAAATAAATAAATAAAATCTTAAAAAAAAATCTCTTCCAGAAGGAACCCTTGTACACTGTTGATGGGGATGTAAATTGCTGCAGCCACTATGGAAAACGGCATGGAAGTTCTCCAAAAAATTCAAAATAGAACTACCCTCTGATCCAGCAATCCCAATTCTGGATATTTACCCCAAGGAAATGAAATCAGGTTCTCAAATAGTTATATGTCCCCCATGTTCATCACAGCATTATTGACAATAATCAAAATATGGAAAAAACCTAAATGTCTGTCAATGGATGGATGGTAAAGAAAATGTGGTAATAGCTACAATGGAATATTATTCAGTCATAAAGAAGAAGGATTTCCTGCCGTTTACCACAACATGGATGAACCTGGAGGGCGTTACACTAAGTGAAATAAGCCAGACACAGAAAGACAAATACTGTATGATCTACAAATGTTGAACTTGTATGTGGACTCTAAAAATGTTTAACTCAGAGAAACAGATTAGAACAGTGGTTACCAAGGGGTGCGGGTGGGGGTTCTTGGGTCAGGGGTTATGCACAGATGTTGGTCAAAGGGTACAAACTTTCATTTATAAGGAAAATAAGTTCTAGGAAGCTAATGTACAACATGGTGACTAGAGTTACTAATACTGTATTGTATCCTGAAATTTATTAAAAGAGTAGATCTTAAGTGTTTTCTCCACACACACAAATGAAATGATAACTAGGTGAGGTGAGGAGTATGTTAATTAACTTGACTGTGGTAACCATTTCATAATGTAAATGTGTATTAAACCATCACATTGTACAGGCTAAAAAACTCACACTGTACAATCTAAATATATACATTTACTTGTCAATCATACCTCAATAAGGCTAGGAAAAAATCAGTTCTTTCCCAGCTGTCATAAAATATTGGTTAGTTATTTCACAAGGTTATTGTGAGAATTAAAAAAAAAAAAATACCATGTAGGAGCGCCTGGGTGGCTCAGTCGTTAAGCACCTGCCTTCTGCTCAGAAGGAAGGTCGTGATCCCAGGGTCCTGGGATGGAGCCCCACATCGGACTCCCTGCTCCGCGGTAAGCCTGCTTCTTCCTCTCCCACTCCCCCTGCTTGTGTTCCTGATCTCACTATCTCTCTCTCTCTGTCAAATAAATAAATAAAATCTTTAAAAAAAGAATACCATGTAGTTACAAATATTGTTGTAAGCACTTTACAGCTATTAACTCATTTGACCCTGCAGAGGACATCCTAAGAACCTTTTGAAGTATCACTATTCTCATCCCCATTTTTATGGGTCTCCCAACACTGAGCCACACAGTTAGGAACCAGCTCAAAGTCTCAGAGCTAGTGCTCATGCTGACAGGCTGACTCTTCAGCCTGGGATTTTGATTCCAACACTGAAAGTTCCCTACTTGGCAATTTAAGGGGGAAAGAATTAGCTCCATCGATACCACCGCTCCTACTCTAATTAAAATTAGGCATTTTGGCTTGCCCAGTCCAAGGTACAGTCAGAAATGTTCCATAGCTCTGCCCTGAGGAAGTGTGGCTACGTGTTTTGATTGGACTTTTCCTCCTTATCTCCAAGAGCGTTAGTCAGAATCCATGGACTAAAGCAGTGATGATTGTGGATGAGCTCGTTTCCTGGGGATTGAGTCTGATGGCTCGAGGAGCAGCCAAGGAACCCCAGCGTGGGGAATTGGAAGCCAATTGGTCATCCATCCACAGGAAACCTTCCAGACTCTGGGTCCACACTGTTACGTACACAGAAACAGGTGCTGCTGTGCTTTCTTTCTTTCTTTTTCTCTTTCCTTCTTCATAAAAAAAGACTATGATATGGAATTCCTGGGTCCTGGGCAGAGGATACCTGTTCCTCCCACCCCATCTCTAGCCCAGTCAAGCCCTAGCCCCATAGTGGGAAGGATCATCCATTTCAGATAGAAAGCCACTAGGAATGTTGGCTAACACCATCCCATTCTCAAGGCCTCCAGCCCCAGAACTGACCCTCCTCACCCACAGAGGAGCTTGACTATGATTTCCCTCATGGGCTCTCCCGCCAGAATCTCGGCCAGAGGACTAACTCACAGAGGAGTAAATAGCAGCCCTTTGTAGCATTTAGAAATAAATCAACATTCAAAGGGAAGGGAGAGTCTATACACACCTTGTGTTACTGTCAGGGTAATTTGAAATTTAGGGGTCTAGCCAGTTTATCCTGAAGAATTTTTTTTTTAATTTGGTTTTTAACTTTAGGATTCCCATGGTTACTAAAGTCTGCTTGCAAGTCAGCTTCCTTGTGACTTTAGAGGCAAGATAAAAATGATTTGTAATTAGCATCCTCAGGCTTCATAAGCATGTGTCTGGGCGAAAGCAATTGACCTGCCTAAGAGGGGTAAACATTGTTATCTTACCATGCTGTTAAATTGTTTGGCAAACCCTCTCTCCTTAGATTGGTAGGTTGTACACGGATAGTTTTGCTTAGCTCCCCACAAATTATCACAGACTCCAGAAGAACCGGATCTTTATTTAAAAATATGTATTATACTTCTAACGGTCTGGTCCTGGCCCTGACAGTGATGATAAAGATGGAGTCAGGCTTTGACACTTACTTCAGCTTCTTGCATCAAGATCTAAGGCAGTCGCTGAAAACTGAGTTCCCACTGTGCAATATTGAGAGTAGATGCTAAATAAATACTTGTTGATAATGAAAAGGATGAAGAGAAAGAAGAGGAAGAAGAAGAAAAGGAACAGAACGGGAGAAAGGAGGAGGAAAAGGAGCATGATCACTGTATTTTTCAAAACATAAATTGAGAGTACTAAAATTATTCACCAGACTCATTGGATGGGAAGAAGTCTTTCGAGCAAGACAGTTTTCTAAAAAACGTCATAGACCCTTCAGGATTAAAAGGAATCCTAAAAGTACCTTTAAGTTCAGGATATCTAAAAATGAATGTAAAATATGAATTTTATGATTAAAACATACAACATAATTATATGATTATACAGTTATTGCATAAGATCATCAGAATGAGTTTTTATAAATATTGAATAGAAATAGAACATGATATTGTCATCCTAGAATGTTAAAAATCCGTGAAATAATTCTTTTGGTGATGTTCACCCAAAATTATAATCTTAGAAATCTAAGCTTATGAGACTATAAGTTCTAGGAAGGCAGCTATTTAATGTTCACTTTGGCAACCTTTTCCCACGAATATAAATGTTTTTTTCAAACATCTTATAAAGAAAAGACAAGAACACTAACAAGTCTTGTAAAACCAGAATAAACTTCTGATGGCTATCTTATTTTTACTATTTTTTTAGAGGCATGCAGCTACAGATATCTGGGTGATTACATACCCGCTAATGTATTTCCCCTTCGTGTTTATTTTGGAAAGATGGCAGGTTATTTTGAAAGAAAGGAAGAAAAAACAGAGCACAGAGGAAACAGAGTAGCCTTGTATCTCATAGGGCAACGGATTACTAAAAGTACCAGACTTCACGGAAGAGAACACAAATTCATTTCTTTTACACATTTTCTTAAGTTTCAAAGTAGCCCAAGGAGGTATAGAACCCTAGGCCAAAAAATAATAAAGAAACACTAATTTTGGAATTTTCCCTGGAGCACAAAGCAATAGTGGGGGTGGGGCGACAATTGTTCCTGAGCGTTAGCTGTCAGACAAAACTTTCTTCCCATACTTTCCAGACTCAGTGAGTTTTATAGCTGATTATAGCACTCATCAATGAGATGGATTAGATATCAGTACAAAAATGTATGTATAGTAAAAGTATTACAAGTCAACGTTTACCTTTTAGCTAATATTCCTGCCTAGTAACTGGGTTTATTTGCAACATTCATCCAGTCTTACTAGGCACTTACTGAGTGCCACCAAACCCAGGGATACATGAGTTTGTATACCAGGGATACAAAAGTGAATGTGGCAGAACCCCTGCCCCCACAGTGCAGCCCCGCATGCCCACGTGGCCTTGGACGTGACCTGGAAAGTCATGATAAACAGCATCTGGGAATTGATGCACGCAGTAGAGCATCAACTCTTCTACAATTCATGGAGTGAATTTCCAGAACAAGTAGTTTTTCTCTTCAGAAAAGAAGATCGATTTTACATTGATTTACCTCTGAAAAAAAAAAAAATATCCTTCCTCCAACAAGGAAAAATTTCTACTGTACAACATTATTTTAATTGTGTCTCTGCAGGAAGGAACAAGTCCAGAATGATCAAGACGTTGGTTGTCATCAGTGACCTCTTCCAAGATACCTTGAACTCTCTTTTGTTGATTGGACCTTCTGAAAGTACGCGGGGAGTCAAACTCTTCTGGCTTACACCCATTTTAAACATCATTTAATCGCATGATGCGACAATTCGTTATCAGATGACCCTGTGCTCATACACAAACACAGCCACTATCAGGCACAGACAGGCCATAATCTGGCAAAATCTGGATGAAACAGAAATAAACACAATGTGTAGTGCATATTAATAAACTCGGGCATTCTGGCTCACACGAACATTACAAACACCCTCAAAAGGAAAATGCTGTGAGGCTGGGTTTCCTTATATGAACCTTACCATCAACATAAACAAGGAGGGAGAAAAGGGAAAGAGGTGAATCTTTTGAAATAGTGTATCTCTTCTTCAATCTTGGAAATAACAACTCATCTCTGAAGAGCTAATAATTTCTGTAATGCATCATTTTCTCAAAGGGAGGGACTAAGGTACACCAAAGCTCCTGCCCTCCTGCCTGGGAACTTACTTGTTTAAAGGTGATTGGATAATGCATTAGGATGGAGATTTTCCAAAGCCAATTTGCAGCTAAGGGCCAGTCTCAGGACTCAGTTCTCACTGATCCAAGGCAAAATGAAAAACAAGGGCACTGGAATAAATTTTTCACAAAGCTAGTTTTAAAAATTACATTTATCTCTTTTTAAATGCACAGGGTGTAAACTTCAAAGAGCGTAAAAACGTATTCAGTGGAAAGGAGACTCCTCTCCTGGTCCTCTAGGTCAGATTCCATTATTACTGGTTTCTCATGTATCATGAATAATGTATGAGCAGATTTTTATATGCACACATATATATTTTACATCTTCCCATAGTTTTGTATAATTATGATCTTTCTTTGATTGCTGATAATAAATGAGCTTTAAGGGGAAAAAATGCTCTCACTTGGCAAAATAAAGTCAGCCACCCTGTTTCTACTTGTGCACATAACATCCCATTACCCAAACCCACTCCACAACTTAGCATGTTTTGGTTTTTTTAAATTTTACTAGTTCATGAAATCTAAAAAACTGAGAACCAGTGATTTAGAGTATTTGGCTCTTTCAGTGCAAAAAGTTGGACTTGAGAGTCCAAGAACCAGAAAATAAACAATGACAAAATAATTTTCAGACCATTATATTAATTTTAACTTTTAATATATACTATATATATAATTTTAAGTATTAATTTGCTACCCCAAAAGTTTAGTTTTCTATCAAAGAGTAAACTGATACTAATAGAATTTGACTCCATGTCATCCAAGGTAGTTTCATTAGGCATCTCCATAAACTCCATAAGAAGCTATTAAAAAAAAAAAAAAAAAGGTCAGTTATCAGTAAACAGAAAAGCTAACACTCACCAGATGCAGCAAAATTAAGAGGCACTACAAACTCAGTAAATAAATTTGAAAAATTTATTTTGAAATAACTAAAATACATTTTAAAACAAAAAATACAAAAAACCTCAAAAAGTTGGTTGGAAACAGTTGAAAATTGTTTTAGTTCAGGTGTGTGAGGTCAAGTTAAAGCATAATGAAGAAATTTAACTTTCAAACATTTTACAGTTTTGACACCTTTTTGGCATAAGCAGTATTTTCACATCTCTGCAGTTTATAAAAATTCCATATTTATATAATCTGCTCAAGAGTATCTAAATTTGAAGCAATTGTCCAAAAAATAATTATTTCATCAAATTTAATTTGCTGGTAAAGACTGAAACAAAAGGCTATTCTAAAGGTTTTCTTCACCACTCCAATCCATCAACTTAATGTCCTGTTTCCCTTGAACTTGAGGATGAAACTCTCCATCAGTCTCTGAAGCAGGTACTTCAGAGCCACCAGGGACTGGGAGCTACCAAGTGCATGGCCTGCCCTCCACCCCTAACTTCTTGGTACCTCCAGAGCTGGCATCTCTTGGACATGGTAACCCTAGGCCCCTTTTCTGGGCCTTTTCTGGTTGGATTTGTACCTTCTAGGGACACTCATCTGCTACCGTCCCTGCTGCCTTTTTCTTCTCCAGCTCTACAATGGAGTCAGTCTCAAATTGCTCTTCCCCAGCAATCTCTGAATGCCCACCCACACTCTGCCACCTCCAGCCATGCTCACCTCCCTCCCACCGCCATGCAAATTACCACCATGATGCCTACCAATCTGAGAACCTCCACAAGCCTTGTCCCCACTTCTAACCACCCAGTCACCCTTGGTGACTTCAAATTTGCCATTTGCTTTGAAGACCAGTGCCTACTCTCTCCAGCTGCTGTCCCTCAAAGGCAGCATTGACCTTTCCCTTCCAGCCACGCTGCTCTCCATCAGTACCCACACCACGACTCTTGCTTCATGGTCCTCTGTTCTGTAATCCGAAAAATCAGGCACTGAGCTGAGACCTAGAGAAGAGAGTCAGAAAAGGTCAAGCTGCTACCTGTTGAGCAAAAGAACATTTATGCTTTTCTTCAGGAAAAGTCTCTCTATGCTATGGAGTGATTTCAGTAGGAGCAGAGGGGAACCTTGTGGTTGTGATAGTCTTTCAAAAGCAAACCCCTTAAAAAGCTGAGAAGATCCAAGAAAGCAACCACGGGAGTGATTAAGAAACAAGCTGAACTCTTCATTTGTTTCCACCTGTAGCCTCTCTCCGGAATGGTTATAGATCATCATGGAGTCACTTTAGGACGTGGACGCAACAGCAAGAAGGACATCCCTGGTTTCTCAGAAATTCCAAGGAAACTTTCATGGCCTGTGTTGAGTAATGATTTTTTTCTGTATCCTTTCACCTGGTAGAAAAGCGTCTTCTATAGCACAAGAAGAAAAGAGAAAAGAAAAAAACTTAAAGATACCTACCATTAATAATAGCTACCATTTATCATTAGCCTAAAAGGAACTCAGTCATAACTAAACAATTGGCATGGCTCACAACATGCCATGAGAGAGAGTATCATTCCCATTTTACAAATGAAGAAAGGTGCAGAGAGGTTAAATAATTTCCCGAGGGTCACACAGCTAACTAAGAAATAGAGCTAGGGTTCAAACCAAGGTCTACCTGGGGCCAAATCCAGTGCTTTTTTGCTCTATACTTCTCCAATCCCCAAAAGGAGGATTCTAGAAAACATGTCATCTGTCCTTACTAAAATAATTCTAGGTCTTTAAAACTATAAAGTTATTAGCTGATGCTGCAGAATTGGGTAGTATATGTAGATACATATTTAGAGAGGTTTCCTGATTTGTTCTCAATGTTACGTATTTAATCTTATAAAATATCAATGGATAAAAGTCACTAAATTGTGATGAGGCACCTGGCTAACTCAGTAGGTGGAATGTGAGACTCTTGATCTCGGGACTGTGTTTGAGTACCACATTGGGTTGTAGAGATTACTTAAAAATAAAATTTTCAGGGGTGCCTGGGTGGCTCAGTCCATTAGGCCTCTGACTCTCGATCTCAGCTCAGGTCTTGATCTCAGGGTCGTGAGATCGGGCCCCGTGTTGGGCTCTAGGCTGGGTGTGGAGCTAAATAAATAAATAAATAAATACTTTCCCCACCTAAAGTCACTAAATTGTCAAGAAAACTGGACATTTAGGAATGAAGTACCATTTTGTTCCCTAACTACAAATGTGGTCATCCCCATCCACTCCCAGACCCCACAAACTAAATTACTAAAGCAGCCTCTCTCAGGGTGTTCGTCCTTTCTCCAGAGGTAAAGAGTATGCTCAACAGTCACTGTAGATTTTTAAAGTTTTTATTAACTAAGTCCCTAACATGCACTGTCTAATCTAACCCTCCACAGTGCCCCTCAGATCCAGGTGTCATGTTTTTCCTTGTACAGATGATGAAGCTGAAGGTAAGAGAGGTTCCAGAACCAGCCCAAGGACATACCACTAGCAAATGGGTTCAAACTCATCTCTGTCTAATTTCAGAACCTCTGTTCTTAACCTTTAGGCTCTTCCTTTCTGGTCATTCATGATTATCATGTTAGCATTGTTTCATCTGCACAAATATCTCTATGTCAAGTCCATGATAAATTACTAGAGACTTGGCTTCTTGTGTAGCATGGTTAAAACACCAGCCTTGAGGGGCCCTTGGCTGGTTCATTCGGTAGAGCATGCAACTCTTGATCTCGGTGTTGTGAGTTTGAGTTTCATGTTAGGTGTAGAGATTACTAAGAAACATACATAAACTTTAAAAAACAAAAACCCCAACCTTGACTCCAGAGTCTTTGGGAGAAGATCAAATATGTTCTTTGTTTTCTAGCAATAGGAAACTGGATTGATTACACTCTGTTAATACAATTTCTAAGAGAGTTTTTCTGTTCAACTGTTTTTTAAATCACATTTCAAATATGTTGTTTTATTTAGTCTCAAAAGCTCTTCAAGGTTTGCATTCTAAACTTCAAACTTATTACTGGATGTAGTGTCTCCCTTATATTACTAGAGATTTTCCAAAGTAGATAAATGTGGTCATTGGTGGAAATTTCTGGAGACTGATCTGCTCTGACTGGAAGGTGGTGACACAGAATGGATAAGACCAGGCTTTGTAGTCAGACCGGGTTTGCATCTTGACTCTACCAGTTGCATTTTGTGCTGTGTCACTTTAAGTGACTTACTTAACCTTTCTGAATTGGTTTCCCCATCTCCATGTTACCGATCCAATTTCCTGTCTCTGGATGTTTCCATTGAATATTTAATGGGCATTTGATTTCTAACCCTGGTGTTCTTCCCCTCAATACACCCAGTCTTCCTCATCTCTCAAAACAGTACCACCACCCGTCCAGTCCGTTATTCTAGAAACCTCCAGCCATTGTTGATTTTCCTCTCTCTCTCTCTTTCTGTCAGCCACCCCTACATGCAAGACCAATAAATACTACTTCTAAAATATATCTTGAATCTGTTTATCTCTCTTCTTCAAAACTGCTATCCTAGTCCATGCTACCATCACCCCTTTCTGGACACCAAAACATTATCTTAATGACTGCCCAGTCGCTCTCTCCTTCTGCTCTGATCCGTTCCCTATCAAGCTGCCAGAGGGATCATTTTAAGAAGAAAAAGGGGGGCTCAGCTGGCTCAGTCAGAAGAGCATGCGACACTTGATCTCGGGGTCATGAGTTCAAGTGCTACATTGGACGTAGAGATTACTTAAGGAAATGAAAAAAAAAATTGTAAAAAATAAAAAGAAAGAAGATTGTGTTACTTCCTTGTTGAAATCATCCAATGGCTTCTAACTTAAGAATTCCAAGCTTTTCTTCACACCCATTATGATGACTATTATTAAAACCAAAACAAAACAAAAGAAAAAAAACACCAAAATAACAAAAACAAAATAACAAGTGTTGGCAAGGATGTAGAACAACTAAAATCCTTCTGCATGCTGGCAGGAGCATAAAATGCTACAGCTGCTGAGGAGAACAGAATTGCAGTTTCTCAAAAAATTAAAAATAGAATACCACATGGTCCAGCAATTTCACTTCTGGGGCATACCCAAAAGAATTGAAAGCAGGGACTCAAACAGATATTCGTATCTTGCTGTACACTGTTTTACCTCATTACACTGTAATGCTATTCATGGCAGCATTACTCAAGAAAGCCAAATGTCCATCAACAGATGAATGAACAAAATGTGTAACATATACATACAATGGAGTATATGATTCAGCTTTATTTTTTTTCTAAAGATTTTATTTATTTATTTGAGAGAGAGAGAATGAGAGAGAGCATGAGAGGTGGCAGAGTCAGAGGGAGAAACAGACACCCCGCCGAACAGGGAGCCCAATGCGGGACTCCACCCTGGGACTCCAGGATCATGACCCCAGCCCAAGACAGTTGCTTAACCAACTAAGCCACCCAGGTGGCCTATGATTCAGCTTTAAAAAGGAAGGAGATTCTGACACATGCCACAACATGGATGAATCCTGAGAACTTACACTGAGTGAAATATGCCAGTCACAAAAGGACAAATACTGTCAGAATCTGCTTACATGATTTATACCTAGAGTAGTCAACATCATAGAAACAGGAAGTAGAATGGTGGCTGCCAGGCGCTGGGGGAGGGGGACATGGGGAGGTGTTATCTGATGGGTTTAGAGTTTCAGTTTCAAAAGATGAAAAAAGTTCTGGAGATGGATGCTGATGATGGTTGCACAACAACAGGAATGTACTTAATGCCAAAGAACTATATACTTGAGCATGGTTAAAATGGTAAATTATATAGTATGCATATTTTACAGTTTTAAAAAGTCCAAAACTTGGGGCGCCTGGGTGGCTCAGTCGGTTAAGCGTCCAACTCTTGATTTCGGCTCAGGTCACGATCTCAGGGTCGTGAGATGGAGCACCGCATCAGGCTGCCGGCTCAGCCCGGAGTCTGCTTGAGATTCTCTCTCTCCCTCACCCACTGCCCCTCCCCCGTCCCCCACCCAAAAGAAAAAATCCAAAACCCTTACCATGACCCAGGAGGCCTTGCATGATCTGGGCCCAGCAACTGGCCAACTCTCCCTCTCATTCCTGCCCTGGCCACACTTTCAGGGCCCTATGAACCCACAGGCCTTCTTCCCTCAGCCTTTCCCTCCTCCCTAGCCAGGTGGGCAGCATTTCTTCCACCAGCCCCAGGGTAAATACCACTTCCACAGAGAAGCCTCCCCTCATACTCTCACCCTAAGTCAGTCCCTGTTCTTCCCTGTCATATCCTTCATGACATACCACAGGGTAGTTCACACCGAGTGTCTTAATTAAAGCTGCCTTGTTCCTGAGGAAGCAGTGAAAGCCCTAAGCCCCCATCAGCCCACCCCATGGGGTCCACCAGGCTGCCTCGTGTTCCTCACGTGACTGACGTGGTGTTCACTTGGAAATAACTCAGGATGGCTGTGCACCTGAGTACTCTTCACTTGTCTCATTTACCCATCCTAAAGAAGAGACTTCCAACTATCTTCCCTGGCTCTTACTTAAGTAGTTTCCAAAGTGGGGGAAGAAAGACTCTTCAGCTTTCAGAATAAAAAATAAGTAAATCTCAAAAGGCTTCCTCCATCCCCTGCCTTCCATCTCAAGAGCTGCTCCTGGAGGGGAATTCCTCTGAAACGAAATCGGGAAGGGCTCCAAGAGAGCTCATGTTTCCAATATTAAGGCTCTGACTTCTGAGGACACAGCCCAGCCCATTCTTTAATCACAGCTGAGGAAATTCCCCCAGCCTGGGTAAAAGATCATAATATCTTAAGAAGGCTGATGAGCTCATGAAAAGCAGTTGAATTTAGAATGCCAAGACACTCCCAAACACCTCCTTCAGCTCCTTTTCTCCTCCATTAACCCCTCGAATTTTCCAGATCAACACCACACCAAATTTTCAATGATTTTCAAAATAGCTTTTATTTAATGCATTGCAAAGTAGAGAGCCGTTGATGTTCTCTTTCCCTGATATTCTTTCTGGTGCACTATCTTCATCAGTATGAAATAGCTCAGAAAATTAAGCTTTAAACATATTATGAGCCTCATTCATCTTTGGCGGATTTGACATTCCCAACTTTACTTTTCTGTGTGAGGATTATCTCATATCCACCTTGAAATTTTATGGGAGAAAAAAAGTAGTACATCAAGATCTCAGATGATGAGAAACAGTAAAGCCTTGGTAATTACTAAAAACACTTAACATTTGCAAGGGAAGCCAAAGAGGGCAGGACTGACAGTTTATTTATTCATTTAACAATATTCACAAGCAAATTACCCACCCTCCTTCTTTAAGTTAGAGACATAATAAAATGAAGGAAATTGAATAAAGTGTACTTTGCTACAGGTGGGAAGCCAGTTTCCAAAACCCCTGTAAACACCGTAGCTTCCTGGCACGTCTCTGTTGCCAACATACACATGTATGCCATCCTTACTTTATTTCCTTGGCTCATAAAACAAAAGATTAACATTTCAGGTGACAACGAGGGATGGAGATGGGGATTGATTTTTTGTTTGTTTGTTTCATGTCTTTTGGAGTTGTGTTAATCCTACCCTCCCAGAGCAAAGAAAGTGTAAGTCTGGAAATAAAGAAAGCGTTTTGTAGATGACAGTTGTTTGTAAGTGTAGAAAGCAAGAGATTTCCATGTATGGACCTGAAGTGCATTCCAGTGCAGTGTCAAGTTGTGTGTGCGATAAGGCCAGAGCAGGAAGCCACTCGAGGTCAGGAAGGAAGCGCTGTGAAGCCTGGGAGCGGGCAGAGTCCTGCAGGGAGCTGGGTAGGCTCAGGGCTTCAGCTGTGTAACCACTGCCCTATTTTTAAAAGATAAATAGCATGAATAGCACAGAACCTGCACGGTGGCTGCTTCAAATTCATCCAAACCACACAAGGGACTCACTCTTAGCCCTTGCCAGGCTTTGCAAGTCTCCCAAAACTGTGAAGTCACTGTTCCTCCTGGGACACGGGGCAGAGATTGCTCAGAGGATTTGACTGTGGCCTTTTATCCAGTATCCACAGCTGGCTTTGAGGGCCTCTGGTTATCCTAGCAGATTTCCAAGTGTCCCTCGTTTCTCCCACCCACCCTCAAGTTCCTACCAGCCCCTCTCTGCTGGGAAAGAAATTACACTCTGAGTTAATGTTATTAAGAGGAAAGTTCTCACTTTAATCATGACCTGTCCAAAATGCAGTCAGCCAACAGAACTCATTAGACTGATGACCTTGACAATGCTTTACAGAGTTAATTTCCAGATCAGTAAACTCTGACTGGGTGTCCACAGTAGGCTAACTACTGTGCTGGGCATCAGGCTCCTGAGGTTTGGTCAGCTGCCCGGATCCTCGTGGAGAACATAGGACAGAGTGCTAATACAGTCACTCCAATTCTAAGATGCTAATGCTTGTCTGCATTGTGATGAGGGCAGTGATAAAAGGCATAGAATGTGCACAAAAGGAAGATCATTGAGGAGGTCCTAATTCAAGGTCAAGTCAGGGATGGACACTGAGACTCCAGGGTAGGTGGGCGTCTCCCAAAGTTAGGAAGACAAACAACAGAGCACAAGAGAAGCGTATTCCCAGACCCAGGGCAACCTCCACTGTGGCTTAGAAGCCAGAGACGCGTGTAGTTAGTGTGTGACACCTTCACACGACTACTCAGGAAGCAAGAATGCACCACTGGGCATTTTCCCTGGAAAAATGAGGAAAAATCAGGATATAAGCTTCATGGCCTAGGCCCATTCCTGGAAGCCTACACTTGAACATCTAAAGCATGGACCTCCTACTGGGCAAGCTAATACATCCAGCGCTGGAATTACAAAAAGGAAACCAAGTCAAAGGAAAGAAACTCAACAATTAGTACAGCTTCATGCAGAAAATATGGGTAAATCTCGTTTTAATTTTGTTCATCAAAAGATACCATTAAGAGGGGCACTTGGGTGGCTCAGTCGGTTAAGCAGCCTCTTGATTTCGGCTCAGGTCATAATCTCAGGGTCATGAGATCAAGACCCGCGACGGGCTTCATGCTGCATGTGGAGTCTGCTTCCGATTCTCTCTCTCTTTCTTTCTCTGCCCCTCCCAGCTTGCGGGCACAATCTCTCTCTCTAAAAAAAAAAAAGAAAGAAAGAAAAAAAGATACCATTAAGAGTGAAATGCTCCTAATGAATCAATAATAAGAGAATATGATACAAAAATGGACAAAAGGCTTGTCAGGCCCTTCACAAAAGGGAAAATTCAAATAGCCAAGAAAATATAGGAAAAGATATCCATGTCATTTGTCATCAGGGAAATGTAAATTAAAACCAGCATAAGGTCACAATCCTTGAAGTCTCTCACCTTGACCTCCTTGGAGAGGCAGAAGGTCCACCCCAGTCCCCATGTTTATTTTATTTTTCTTTCCTATTTATTTTTTTTAATTTTTTTTTAAAGATTTTATTTATTTATTTGACAGAGAGAGACACAGTGAGAGAGGGAACACAAGCGGGGGAGTGGGAGAGGGAGAAGCAGGCTTCCTGCCAAGCAGGGAGCCTGATGTGGGGCTCGATCCGAGGACCCTGGGATCATGACCTGAGCCGAAGGCAGCCACTTAACTGACTGAGCCACCCAGGCATCACTATTTATTTATTTTTTTGATGTAGTGTTCCATGATTCATTGTTTGCATATAACACCCAGTGCTCCATTCAGTACATGCCCTCTTTAATACCCATCACCAGGCTAACACATCCCACCACCCTCCTCCCCTCTAGAACCCTCAGTTTGTTTCTCAGAGTCCATAGTCTCTCATGGTTTGTCTCCCCCTCCGATTTTTTCCCCTCTTCATTTTTCCCCTCCTACTATCTTCTTCTTCTTCTTTTTTTTAACATATAATGTATTATTTGTTTCAGACGTACAGGTCTGTGATTCAACAGTCTTACACAATTCACAGCACTCACCATAGCACATACCCTCCCCAATGTCTATCACCCAGCCACCCCATTCCTCCCACCCCCCACCACTCCAGCAACCCTCAGTTTGTTTCCTGAGATTAAGAATTCCTCATATCAGTGAGATCATATGATACACGTTTTTCTCTGATTGACTTATTTCACTTAGCATAATACCCTCTAGTTCTATCCACGTCGTTGTAAATGGCAAGATTTCTTTTTTTGATGGCTGCATAATATTACATTGTGTATATATACACCACATCTTCTTTATCCATTCATCTGTCAATGGACATCTTGGCTCTTTCCATAGTTTGGCTATTGTGGACATTGCTGCTATAAACATTGGGGTGCAGGTGCCCCTTCGGATCCCTACATTTGTATCTTTGGGGTAAATACCCAGTAGTGCAATTGCTGGGTCGTAGGGTAGCTCTATTTTCAACTTTTTGAGGAACCTCCATAGTGTTTTCCAGAGTGGCTGCACCAGCTTGCATTCCCACCAACAGTGTAGGAGGGTTCCCCTTTCTCCGCATCCCCGCCAACATCCGTTGTTTCCTGACTTGTTAATTTTAGCCATTCTGACTGGTGTGAGGTGGTATGTCATTGAGGTTTTGATTTGGATTTCCCTGATACCGAGAGATGTTGAGCACTTTTTCATGTGTCTGTTGGCCATTTGGATGTCTTCTTTGGAAAAATGTCTGTTCGTGTCTTCTGCCCATTTCTTGATTGGATTCTTTGTTCTTTGGGTGTTGAGTTTGATAAGTTCTTTATAGATTTTGGATATTAACCCTTTATCTGATATGTCATTTGCAAATATCTTCTCCCGTTCTGTCGGTGTCTTTTGGTTTTGTTGACTGTTTCCTTTGCTGTGCAAAAGCTTTTCAGCTTGATGAAGTCCCGATAGTTCATTTTTGCCCTTGCTTCCCTTGCCTTTGGCGATGTGTCTAGGAAGAAGTTGGTGTGGCTGAGGTCAAAGAGATTGCTGCCTGTGTTCTCCTCTAGGATTTTGATCAGTCCCCATGTTTAAAGGAGCACCCACTCTCACCCTCTGAGCCCTTGCCATGGGTTAATGTTTCACTGTTTTAGCCACTGGAAATATTATATTCTTATTTATTATTTGTCACTATCCACTGGAATGTAAATATAATGAGGTCAGGGACTTTGTTTTGTTCATTGTTTTTTTCCCTCCAGACCTCAATCACACAGGAGGTGATCAGTGAATATTTATTCATTTAGTGAGAGTGTAAATTGGTAAAACCTCTTTGGAAAAAAGTTTGGCGTTATCCTGTACTGGAGGAGATATGCACACAGGGTGATCCGTCAATGACACTCCTACAGGTCTGGCCTGGAGAAACTTGCACACAGGCACAGGGCCACGGATAAGTGTTCATCACAGCCTGTTTCTAATCATCAAGCCCAGAAATTCTTGGAAAATTTTGAAAATTTTTTGAAAAATTGGCAAAAACTAATTAGCATCTGCTCTAGAGCAGATGAATAAATTGTGGTGTGTTACGCAATAGACTAGAATAGAGCAATCAAAATGAACAGCCATAGCTGCTGACCACATGGATGAATCCTACTAACACAGAATAAGCAAAAGTAGCAAAGACATAAATAAATACATGCACAATAACTTCCTTTATTTAAATTGCAGAAAAGGGCAAATGAAACTGCCATATTTCAGGCTACAACTGTAAGTAGTAAAAATTGTAAGAAGAGCAAGGAGCAAGGAGCATACAATGCAGTCTTTACCTCCAGTGTGTGAGGGTTTCAGGGAACAGACAACATCCTACATCTCAGCCCAGGTGATATTTTTATGGGTGTTGTTTAATTCATTACTTGTCAACTCGCACATGGATGTTTTATGCACTTTAAATATTTATGTTCTATTGTACAATTGAAATGTTCTTTAAAAATAGAATGGCACTTGGTTTTTAAAGATGATGGGATTCAAAATGAAAAGCAATCACCCTAGAGGTCGAAACCAGACAAGATGTCACTGGAATCTATCCACCAGACCTGTGTGTGTGATCTGCCCCCGAGTCCAGAGAGCCAGGCGGGGAGATAGCATCATCTCCTCATTTATTTTTTTTTTTTTTAAAGATTTTATTCATTTATTTGACAGAGAGAAAGAGAGAACAAGTAGGCAGAGAGGCAGGCAGAGGGAGAGGGAGAAGCAGGCTTCCCGCTGAGCAGGGAGCCCGATGCGGGGCTCAATCCCAGGACCCCGGGATCATGACCTGAGCCGAAGGCAGCGGCCTAACCGACTGAGCCACCCAGGCGCTCCTCATCTCCTCATTTAAAGTTGCTCATCTTCTTCTGTCATGTGAGGTCAAATTTTCTACATCCAAAAGCACCCTGTTATCCTGGCAAACACACAGGAAATGCAACACGTTGTCAGAATGTTCCCCTCATTTCTTTTGCACGTGCTTTCCTTATAACTTTACAGCAGAGAAATCTGAGGGCAGACGAACTACAGCAGAAGAACTAGTGAAGGTAGGAAACATCTCCATCCAGCACACTTTGAGGGAGGAAAGCAAAAGACTGCTGAATTTGAGCAACAATAGAAAACTTCACTTGCTCTGTAGGATGGGCTCCGTGTCCCAGCACCATCAAGGGATCAGCAGAAACCCAGCCCCAGCAGTCACGCTCTGATGGAGGCTGTGCTTTGCTCCATCACCCCACTCCCAAGGCTCTCCGCCCTCGACCCCAGCCCACAGCAACCTGCCTGAGCTTTTCTTCCTACCCACCCGCCCCCCCCAACCCCTGCGCTGCAGATTCTCCCTTCTGCATAGACTGAGAGGATAGCCCTGCCTCCATTGCCCCCACCCCAGTCCTTTTCCACTTCCTTAAACACATTGATTTCTCTCATCTCTCAAGCTGCACACATGCTGTTCTGTCTGTCTGGATTTCTCCATCCCCACTCCATCAGGTAGCCCTCCTCACCATTCCTGTAGGAAGCCCCCTGCCAAACCCACCAATCCATGTAGATGTTGTGGAACATTATTTTATTTGCCTGGCTGATTATGTATTAATTGCATCTATTGCCACTCGACTGCAAGTTCTGCAAGGGTGTTTACCAAATCTATCTCGTCCACCACTGATTCCTCAGCTCTCGGTGCAGTGATCAGTGTTTGTTGAATGACAGATAAATGAACACGTCTATTTCATCTCCCTATTTATACAGGAAGCCCGTGGGAACGCACGTACCTAGATGCCTTCCACACGTTGGGTCGCGGCATTCACCAGTCAGTCTCATGGGCACAAGGAGCTGGGGAGGAGGGAACAGTGACAGGAACAGCAGAGCCCCTGAGAGTCTAATTGCCACAGAGGAGGAAAGGCTGGGAACCCCGGGGCCAGATTCAGAACCAGGGACCACGCATTGTTCCTGGTAACTTGCTGAAGATACCCTCCCTCCAGAGACTCCGCCGAGCAGCAGAGAAGTGGAGTGGGCCGAGCAGAAGCTCCAGGTACCCCTCCAGACACTACGCAGGCTTGGCATCCGGCCCAGCTCAGCCTCAACCCAGACAAGCAGGGCGGGCAAGGACAGAAGGCAGAGCTGAGGGCAGAAAGTCAGTCCACTGCTCAGCGTACACGTGTAACAGGGTCCCAGCAACCCTAGAGAAAGACAGGGTGGAGATCTTTTCACGTGGCAGGTGAAAGACTCGGATGTTATAGATTTAGTGGCAAATTTAAGGGATATTTGGGCTTCAGGTACAATATTTCCTTTAATCCCTCAACAATCTTGCAAGGTATTCATCCCATTTTAAAGATAAGGAGACTCAGAAGGGTTAATGCACTGCCTCAAAGTCACGTACCTAGTAAGAACAGAAGCAACAACAGAGCCAGTATTCCAACCCAGTCTGACTTCCGAGCCCTGCGTTCCAGAGAATCCATCCCGTGTGAGCCCCCATATCTACAATCCAGCAAATGCTTGAGGACACATGGACGCCATACTTATGTCCAAAAAAACTGGCTCTTACCAGATACCTTATTATTGCTTATGGGTATATATAAATAAGAAAATATCTGATTTGGGAGGATTATATAAATAAGAAAACATCAATCATGAGAATATATAAATAAGAAAATATCTACTGAAAAAAAGGGAAAGAAAGGTAAATGTGTTCTAAACTCAAATCAGGAGATAGGAGGCCCCGAAGCCAAATGAAGCATAAGAGGGAAAAGTTAGAGACTGTTCTGACATTCAAATGCAGGCACGCGCCCCCTGTTTCCACCAGGGTTGGGGGAGTAGAGGGGGTGTGGGGGGGGCGGGTACCATTACTGGATATCAGATCTGTGAGCCTGGCTTAATACAACACACTGCAGATTAGAAACGCAAGGGATTTTCCAGAATTTCTATTCCAAAAAACCCTCTGCCCACTGAGATTTACAATTTAGGGCCCTTCCTTCTCTATATGCTTCCATGGTCTCACCGCCTGTGTTTTGAAAGCATGAGTCTGGCGATATTTCCATTCCTGGATATTTTGGCTCAAAGAATCAAAGTGGATCTCAGGTTTCAAAGACCCAAGGGAAAAAAAGGTCACTATTGACTACTTATTGCTGGACCAACAGCATTTAAGCTGTCAAATTAGGCTTTGATTTTAATATTCCTCCATGAGGAAAGTACATGTTTTTAATAGCATTCTTTCTTTCAGTATGTTTGCAGGGTAACTAAATAACAGTGCAACAGCACACATTTTTAAAGCAAAGGTGGTGAAATAAACACAGTCAATAGTCTATCTTCATTTCCCGGCACAAACTGTTAGTCACGTATTTACAAGTTTGGTTTGGATTTATAGCATGTTCGCAGTGATTTATGTGGTATTTATATTATAAAGTTTTCATTTAAAAATTGAAGGTACTTCAAAGATTTTATATTATTTTCTTGAAACTACTTTTGTAAAAAACATACCAACAGGGCACAAAGGAGCCAAAACGTGAAATTAGGTGGCAGGTCAGAAGCTACACCGCTACACCGTTTCCTAGGGAAAATAGTCATTCCCACTTATCTTTTCAAAGGTAAATATCACCAGCTCACTTTTCCTGCCACGCTTTACAGAGGTATAATTTACATCCAGCAAAATCCCCCCTTTTTTAGTGCAAAGTATGATGAATTTTGACAATTGCATACAGTTGTGTCACCACCATCATACACTGCTCTGCCTTCTGTCACTGAAGTTTTTTTGCCATTTCTGGGATTTCATATCAATTAAATTGTACATTATATTTTCCAAAGCGGCTATACGGTTTTGCGTTCCCACCAGCACTGCACAGGAATTCCAGTTCCTCCTCATCGTATCCGATACGTGGCGTTGTCCATCCTTTTAATAACAGCTGTTCTAGAGGAAGGTATCACTGTAGTTTTAATATTCATTTTCTTTTTTTATTTTTTTTATTTTTTTAAAGATTTTATTTATTTTTATTTGAGAGAGAGAGAATGAGAGAGAGCGAGTACATGAGAGGGGGGAGGGTCAGAGGGAGAAGCAGACTCCCCACTGAGCAGGGAGCCCGATGCGGGACTCGATCCAGGGACTCCAGGATCATGACCTGAGCCGAAGGCAGTCGCTTAACCAACTGAGCCACCCAGGCGCCCTTAATATTCATTTTCTTAGTGACGAGGGACAATGAGACTCTTTTTATGGGCTCTGTGGCCATTCCTACATCTCCTTTTGTGAAGTGCTCTCAAATCTTTTGACCATCCTTATCATCAAGTTGCATGTGTTGCCAATATTTTCTGTCAGTTCGTGACTGGCCTTATTGTTTTCCTAACTTTTATTCTTTAGGAGAAGAACAGTTTGTAATTTTGATAAAGCCCATTTTATCAACTGTTTCATTTTATGGCAGTTAACTTTTAAGGACACCAGAATTAAAACGTTGCTTGAAATGAAATGGTATTCTCAATCTCTATCCATCCATCCCATGTGTCGTCTTCATCCTTTTAGGCATCCTGATTGCTAAACAAAAATTTCTGAGCATCATTTAGGCACCATGGAAATGTGTAAAGATGCGGTAGCAAAGGGTACTACAGAAGGATGGGAAAAGGAAACACACAACATAAGCTCTTCCTTAAGCAAACTAACTTTCAAAGTCAGAAGCAAAAGAATCAAAGGTCTAAAGATTTGAAATTGAAGAAAAAGAGAGAATGATGCTAGTGGGGGTTTTGTTTCTGTTGAGAAACAGCTGGAAACACATGTAAGGGCAGGTGTTAAGAATCCTGCGTCCAGCCAAGATGGAGTCTCCGCGACCAGATCTATTCTCCAAGCAGAAACAACTGAAAAACTGGACAAAACATATGAAACGAGGCTTCTCAAGACATTGGCCATCAGGCAGCGGAGGATAATGATCCCTGAGAGACTCCACCAGAGAAGATAAGCACCTCAAGATGTCCCACATTGTTATTCATTAAGGAAATGCTAATTAAAAACCACAAAAGAAAGCACTTCACTCCTACTAGAATGTGTGGAGTACAAAAAACTGACCACATAAGTGCTGGCAAGGATGATGAGGAACTTGAACTCTCTTACGCTGCTAGTGGGGACTTCCAACCACTTTGAAAACCATTTAACAGATTTTCTAAAAAGGCAAATGTACTCCTCCATGACCAAGCCATTCCACTCCTATATTTGTCCAAGAGAAATCAAAGCATGTGTTCAACTCAAAGCCTTCGACTTGAATGTTCACAGTAGTGCTTGCTCCCCAGTGATTCGCAACAGGAAGTGATTTTGCTTCCCAGGGGATATTTGGTGACTCTGGAGACATTTTGGCGGTCACAACGAGTGGTGCTATTGGCATACAATGAGTAAAGACCAGAAATTCTGCTGAATATCCTAGAGTGCACAGGACAGTCCCTCACAACAAGCAATTATCCAGCCCAAAATGTCTGTAGCTCTAAAAGGGAGCAACCCAAATGTCCACTAATAGGTAAAGGGACAAAAAAATGGTGGTATATCCATACCATGGGATACAGCTGACCCTTGAACGTGGGTTTGAACTGCATGAGTCCATGTATATGTGGATTTTTTTCAGTAAATACAGTATAGTACTACACATGTATATTCTCTTTGTTATGGTTTTCCTAATTGCATTTTCTTTTCTCTAGCTTACTTTATTGTAAAAATACAGTATATAATACATAGAACATATAAAATATGTGTTAATTATTGACTATTTATGCTATCTGTAAGGCTTCCAGTCAACAGTAGGCTATTAGTAGTTAATTTTTGAGGGAGTCAAAATTATACATGGGTTTTTGACTGTGCATGGGGTCAGTGCCCCTAATGCCCACATTGTTCAAGGGTCAACTGGGTTGTTAATGAAAAATTATTCGTAAAATGTGATGGTTGGATATAGTGCTTTCACGCCTTATATTTTTAAGGATGTATCTTTTTTCCACTTACAGACTCTTTTCACAGTTTTTGGTGCTTTCTAAAGTAACTGGATCAGTCTACTGTTGTAACACTAAATTCACATAATGGCAGCCAACCATCAAGAAAATGTACAATTGCGTAGGTTGTTCTTGCCAAGGCCACCTGATCATTGTTCTGTGGCCAATGAACTTCCTCTTCGCAGCGTGCCTACTGAAGCCAAGGGCATTTAACAATAACCAAACTTAGATAAGCTGTTCTAAATTCTCTTATACCACCTAAGACACAAATGCCCTGGTAAAAGCTAAGACAAGGTGATCCTAGCTAAGATGAGATGAGATGGAGTCTCACTTAGAAAAATGACTTTGGGAGTTGACTAGAAAGAGCTGAGGAGTCTGAGTAGAGAAATTGGGGGCACAGAGAAAACCTGAAGGAAACCCGGGATTAATTTCCAGTCTTAAAGCCCTGGATTGATCAATGCACCGGAAGGGGAGAGAAAGGGGAGGGGCTTGAAAAGAAGAAGAGACAACAAAGCAAAGGGACCTGAGATGTGCTTCTGGAGAAATACTATAAGAGCACCAGATACGGAAGAAGAAAAGGAAAGGAAAAAGAATAAACAATTTATAGTTTCCCCCGTGAACAAAGCATATGGGTCACTGATCTCGTCCTGGAAACCATGAATTAATAGACTTACTGTATCATCATATGTAGCCTAAGGACTCCGTTTTCTCTGGGTCGCGGGGGAAACCAGTCCTTGGCTGAAATGTGGCCAGAATTTCTGAAGTCATTTTGAGCATTCAAGATTATGTTAAATGAGCGAAAAAGTCAAACTGATGCAAGTCTGTCTTCTCGGAGAATGACCATTTCAACTTCACTTTCTCATCTGATAATTACAAACTTTGGTTTTAAACACTCCATTTGAACACTTTGGTCCACTGCTAAATATGAAAAGCAAGAACTGAAACTTGGCAGAAAAACAGATTAGATGTAGATTACAAACAGAACCATCTGTCACTTTCAGGGAACATATAAACCAGCACAAATGACATTAAGTAGCAGTTTTCATGGCACTGCCTATGTGGCAGGAAGAGATCAAAGAAACATGGTTTTTGCTACCTGAGGAAAACGGGAAGTTACTCAAGCAGGAAGAGCCTTATATAAAATTAGCATGGATATGTTTATTCTTATTTTATTTTAATTTCTTTAAAGATTTTATTTATTTATTTGAGAGAGAGAGCATGAGCTGGGGGAGGGAGAGAGGGAGAAGCAGGCTCCCCGCTGAGCAGGGACCCCAATGTGGGACTAGATCCCAGGACCCCAGGATCATGACCTGAACTGAAGGCAGCCGTTTAACCTACTGAGCCATCCAGGCGCCCCTATTTATTCTTATTTTAAAGACAGTTTTGTTTGTACTGAAAAATAAGCAGAAAGCAGCCAAGCAGTAGGTGTCATTGCTTCATTTTGTTGGGAGAGAGTTCTACTTGGATACCAAGAATTAGTTCCCTAGATTAACTCATTCTCCAATGGGCTGTCAGTTTTAGTTAGTCGCCTTACATTGTCGCTCAAATGCTTCCATTTGTATTGTCTTTATTTATTTTTTTATTTTACCTTCTCAATGAGATTTATTTTCCTTGAAGCTAGTTTTGTGTGTGTGTATTATGCCACACACACGTGCACACACACACACACACACACGACTGTTCTCACTACTCACAGCAGTTGTGTTCTATAGGGAATACTGCGATTGCTCCTAGGGAAATGCAGGGTTAGCTTCTTTCCAGTCTCTGGTCACATTTTCATCAACTGGTGGATACATAAACTTGTTTTACGTGTGTTTTATGGGGGTTCTGTTTTGAGACCCCTATTTAATATATATTGTTGATTCATTTACTTGAACTCATGGACAACGGCATCATATCTCATGCCTGATAGAAGCTCTGTAACACATATTTTCTCCTCAAGGCACATCGCAGCCTTCTCTCACTTAAGAACACTGGACAGCACTGCAGCACTATACTTGGAAGCCATTTTAAACAGTGGAATCACCAACAAAAATGAGGAAAATGTGGCACTAAATAGATGGAGAAAAGACACTTGTTTACAACCAGGCAAAACGCTGCTTTGTTCTACCTCAGCTGGGAAAATGCCAGGGCAACTCAGAGTTTTCCTGCTCTGCGCCTGTCCTTGAATGACTGGCAAAGTGTTCTAAGTATTGATCTTGAGGCTGCAAATCAATTTTCACAAGTGTGCAAATTCGCAAATACAGGATCTGTGAATAATGAGGATCACCCGTCTATGTGTATTTCTTCACAGCAACGTCTAACAAAGTATATGGCCATAGTCAATGCAAATTACAGATTTCGTTTCCTTGAAGATTGTTGCTATCTAATATATTAATAATACTTTTCCCAGAAAACTCCTGGCTTAGGACATTTCTAATATGACATTCTCAATTATAAGCCCTTTATGGTTTTTGTTGAACAAAGAAATGTTGTTGGATTTCCACATGGTAACTGCAGAGCCTACGCTGATGTATAGGAAAATGCCAGCATATGACAGGTGCTCGATAAATGCTACATACTTTTCTTTGTTTCCTGATTCATGTTCCTTCTTATTTTTATTTGCTTTCATTTTACTAGCTTAAATTATCCACTGCATGAGTAAATGCACAGGCAGGAGATTCCATTTCAACATATGATGTGGATATAAAATCACCGACGATACATCACTCTGAATTTGGGTGGTATCTTTCTTTTCCTCAGAGTCCTCAAAAGGTTTCTAAGCTTCAGGTGGAAATAAAGGGAAGCATAAGCTTCACATAAATTGAATGATTTTTTTTTTAGATGCCAAAACGTAAATAGTAATTCCAAATGTAAAAGAACATAAAGTTATTTACAAATTTCAGCTGGAATCCTAGAGAAGCATTAACGATCAGATTAAAATAATACTGTAATAGGCAAGACTAGAAAGTGATCTCTTTTATAATATGTTTTAAATGCTATTTGTATTGGCACTTCACCACCGCTCTCAGAAGTAGGTATTGTTGCAAATACTACAGCAGACCTTGGCCTTTCCAGGATTCATGCTGAATTATTCCACTAGGCCAATGATCCCCAATCCGTGGAAAACATCTTTGTTGTGGACTTACTCTGTTATAAGGGCTTTTGACCCTATTGACAGCAAGCACCATCCTTTGGAATGTAAGTGTGGCAGTCTGCCTGGCAGAAACTGTGCGATTGGAATGGAAATAACGTTGAATAGCAGAAGACATTTGACCTGCCACTTTGTCGGCCCTGCTCTAAATCATTTAATCTTTCTCTTCCTTGGTCTCTGTGTCATTAAAATGAAGAAATCAGAACAATTTTTGTCGATGAATGCTTTGACATCTGTAATTCACAGACAGTTTATCTACAATGTGGGGCTTTGTCACAGGAAAGTCGAGTAGTGAAAGGAAAAGACAGGGAGAGCAGAAGATAGTAATGATAATTACAAGAGCAATAAACACGGAGACTGTCGATGGCCAAGATAGCGGGTGGTGTGGTTCTATTGAACCTTTTGGTTCTATTGAAATCCCACTTTCTGGTTCTATTGAAATCCCACTAAAATGACAGTAACCAGATTTTGTTAAGGCAGAAAACCACAAGAAAGGAGAAAACAGAGAGGAGGTGGCAATAATGATAGATGCTAGAAAGCAGGCGGATGAGCCACAAATGAATCGGCAGACCCAAGACAACGGAATCCTATGAAGACAGGTAAGAATTGAATGGATTGATTAATATGAATTTTTCAAGGCCTCCAGAATGACCCCATTAGAGACTTCTGAGAGTTAGGGGTAAAAGGAGACCCTAAAGAAAGATGATTGATTGAAAGTCTACATCAGCAACTGTCAGATCACCCACTCCTCTCCCACCAGAGCCCGAAACTATAGCTTTTGGGTTTGTTCTCTAAAGAGAGCTAAGAGCAAGTCTCTGGACTGGGCGATACCAGACAGGAAGGTGGGTATGTAACCCTGTGAGGAGGGATCTGGTTGCTGAGGCCTGTTCCTCTCCCCCCACTCAGCTTCCCCAATGCTGGCAGGCCGGCTCCCCTTCCAGGCAGAAGACAGGAATCACTGTCTTCTCCAGAGACTATGACCTACGCATATAAATATAAAAATATTTATACTAGAGATTGCGCAACTCATCAGCCCAGACCCAGCTCCCTACAGCAAGGACTTTATGCATCAGAGTCTCCAAGCCATGGTGTTTTCCAAGCCACTTTTTAGTCTCCCCTTGTATGAGCCTACAACCAGCATTACCCAACATCTGAGCAAAGGATTTATCGTTAAAGAATGAGAGAGACAGACAGACAGAAAGAATAAGATTGAGAGAGAAACGGACCAAAACAAACAGAAAAAAAGTAACTTGGAAGAAATAAGAAACTCTGCAGGGGGAAGAAATTATTAGAAATAAAACCAATACTAACGAAGATAACATATTGCAACCACAGAGCATGAACAGGTTGTATAAAAATGGGGTATACATGGGGTGAAAGCTGGAAACAAAGAAAAGATCCTGCACACTTTCAGAAAGAAAAAGTAAACAGAAACAAACAGACCCCATGTAAAAGATCGTGATCAGAATGGCCTTGGACGTCCCAACAGCAGTGCTGGAATGGAAAGGAAAATTCTATATACAGCCAACTTATCAACCAAATGTGAGGCTGGAACACAGCCATTTTTAGAAATGCAAAATTTTATTTACCATGTTTTTTTATTCAGAAATCTATTTTTTAAAGCTGATGAATTAGCAAGCCAAAGAAGAGAGAAATAGAGATTTTAGGAACCAGAAATCTAGCACAGAACAGAGGGGAGGAAAATTCTCAGGCATGAAGGATAAGCAGTTGAGATTGGCATAGGATCCTCAGGAATGGTAAATTCATAGACGACCTGATGTGTCTCAACATCTTGAGGTGAGATTTGTGTAGCCAGAAAAGCATGTGGGGTTGAAATACGAAGTACCTATAAAACGAAGCAGAATACACACACACACACACACACACACACACGCACACACACACACACACAGAAAGAGAAAGAGAGAGGTGTTAACAATGAGGCAAACTGGTAAGAGGTATACATGAACACTGTGTCCTGTGCTATTTTTGCAACTTTTCTGTACATCTATAATTATTCCAAAATATAAGCATTTATTTAAAAAGATGATGTGAGACACTGGAAAAAAGTTAAGAACACTAAAATTTGACATGCACATATGTATATGAAGGGGGAGATGAGAGATGACTAGGCAGGAAAGAAAATCTGGAGAATGAAAGCCTTACCCACTGAAGGGCCTAGCAGTGATGTGCCCAAGCTCAGCAAAAGCAACCTTGCCTTGGTTTACCCAGCCTGCACGAGAATGTGTGCATAGGGCTTCCAACCAATGGAGAGCACAAGGAGATGGTGGTTTCAGGCAATCACGTAGGGGGTGCTCCCTGCTTCAGGTATGTTGGATCTCCCTTTCCGATCTCAGCCAACAAAAACAATTCCCAATTCTTTCCTGCTCTCCAGAACCCATCTCTCACATGAAGCAACGGGTTGATTTTGAAGATTCAAGTGTTGGAGTCTGTAGAGAGGTCTGAGCCTGACACCCCTCATTTTACCATGAGAGAAGGTGAGCCCAGACAGGTCTCGTCACTTGCCCAGAGTCATGCTGACCACAACTTCCCAGGTAAGAGCTCTCCCAACGCCGCCTTACAAATGGGAGCCAGACTGCATACACACATGGCTACATCGAATCCAAACATTCTCTTTCTTCTTAGTAAAATAAAATTGAGGCAAAGCCTTTCAAAAGTATGTAAAGCAAACATCTCCTACAATCCCATGCTACCCCCCGGAAGTAGCTTCCTGAATTATCCCCCATTCCTATCCCATTGCACAAATGAGGAAACGGAGTCCCAGAAAGTCTGTGCGGTGGGAGAGTGGACAAGTGGCACAGCCAGCATGGGGACCAAGGCTGCTCTCTGCCTGCTGCAGAGTACACTTTTAATCAAGAACGCACTCTGAGGCCACCTGGGTGGCTCAGTCGGTTAAGCGTCTGCCTTTGGGGGGATCCAGGGGGTCCCAGGATCGAGTCCCGCATCGGGCTCCCTGCTCCGCAGCACGTCGGCTTCTCCCTCGGACCCTCCTCTCTGCTCGTTCCCTCTCTCTCTCTAAATAAAATCTTCAAAAAAAGAAAAGAAAAGAAAGCATTCTGAAGGTCAGGTGGCCATAAAACTGGTGACTTCTGTAAGACATCAACTTTAGCTATTTTTAAGCATTTTACACCTTTTGTTGTCCATTCAGAGGCTAAAACCTAACCCCACCATGGGACAGCATTTGGCTGAATTTAAATAACCCCAAGATGCAGACATCTTAGGATCAGAGTATTATTTGGATTTTTCCCTCTGTTAACCTATCGCCATGGTAAGCTTTTTAATGCTTCTGGAGTGCAGAAAGAAAAGGTTTTAATCATTGAAAAAATTGTTCTGTCATTTATATGAGCTCATCGGCATTTATTAATATTCCAAAGAGGTTGGCTTGCCCCCACTCCCTATCAGATCCTCTTTTTTACTGTATAATCTTTCACAAAGAGCAAGGAATGTGTAAGGAAACCGGTTGCTAGTAAGGCTTTTGCTTTGAAGGGAAAGGGTTCAAATAAATTCAATTCTGTTTGCAAAGAAAAACTTCAAAGCCTTTACAGGCACGTCCTTTTTTTAAATTCAAGTTGTTAGACTTGTTCCCCTACTTAAAGGTAAAAAGATGAAAGAAAGTTAATCCTCCATAAATTTTCCCTCCTATTATGCCAGAGTTTCAATACAATACCTTTTTGCTTAGTAATTCTAAGGGTAAAAGAGAGGCTGGAGCCAATAATTAGCAGAGCTGCAAATTGCCATTGTTTTAAGTGGGTGTCCAGACGTGCCTCAACCTTAGGATTCCTATCAAGTTTCAGATATATGCTCCTCTCCATCCCACAGTGGCTCATCCTTGGGTTATTCTGACTTGTCATGAAAGCACCCCAGAAGAAATTTAGCACAATTTTCAACACAAATCTCCCTTCTCCGGGAAATCATTTCAAAGCAAAAACTACATTTTTCTTTACAATCTTCTTAAAATTGCTACCACTTCACGTTACACCTCATCGGTATCTAGGATTAAGAATTTCACTTGCAAAGACAAAGAGATTCCCCCCTCCCTCCGTATCTTGTTCCTACTTCAGGATAAGCTTTCAAAATCCTAATTGTGTTGACCTTTGCTTATTTTAAATAATTAGATGAAAAATCCCTCAGACTGAGGAGCTTTCAGCATTGCAAAGGATGCTCTTCTGGGTCTAAAAAACCCTAAAGCCTGTTTATTCTATGGCATTTGGGCCCAAATATTGTTTTCTCAAAGCTCTATTCCTTGGCAAAAAAGATACAATTATTCACCCATGTTTCTGGTTGTTGGCAAAATGCAGATTCAGAAGTTTGTAGGAGTCAACGTTCCTGTTGCTGGATTAAAATGCAATTAAGCCCAAAATTCCTTCTTAAAACATGCAACAAATTCTTCTAGTCAATAAGGAAGAAATGGGAAGTTATTGTTTAATAGACACAGACTTTCTCTTTGGAATGATGAGAAAAAATTCTGGAAATGGACAGTGGTAATGGTTGTACAACGTTATGAATGTACTTAATACCCCCGACTTATACCCTTAAAATGATTAAAATGGTAAATTGTATGACATGTATATTTTGCTACAATTTTTAAATTTAATAAGTAAATGAGAGTTTTGTCTTAAAAATGTTAAATAATGTAGGGCTGGGAAGTAAGCACAAAAACAAGACAATGTTTCTGGTGGATAAACTATAATTAATAGATATCAAAAATCTAATATGAAATTTCTAACATAGAAATTCCACTTTTATCACCTTATCTTAAGAACATAATTTAAAATTTACACAACAGCGTTGTTTTTCATAGCACATTGTTAGAAAAATGCTGGGAGGACTTTAATGCCTGACAATATTAGTTCAGTAAGTTCTGGTTAATTTAGTAAATAAATTACGTCTCTTTTGTTTACTCTTCTGCTTCCGACTTTACATTAAATCTGGGCATTCCTCTGCTTCTTTCTAAGGCTTTCTTTTAATTACCACTGGTTCACTCAACAATTACTCATCGACACTTCCTCTGTCAGGACCACAGGAGGTGCTGGGGATAAAGCTTTCAGCAACTCAAACCAAGTCCCTTTCCTCACGAAGTTTATAAAAGTTGAGGAGAATACAAAGAAAAAAAATCAGCAATTTTAATATCACATGACAAGTGCTAGGATATGGAATGCTCTGGGAATATGTCAGTCAGTCCCTTAAACCAGATCCAGGTACCTCTGAGATGACTTTCTGGAAGAAATCAAGTCCCCAGGATGAGTAGAAATTAAGCAAGGGAAGAGCGGAAGGGGAAAGGAAGAATGTTCCAGGCAGACATCATAGCACATGTAAGGACTCAGAGGTGAAACCGGAGGGATGCCTGCCTGGCTCAGTCGGTAGAGCATGTGACTCTTGATGTCAGGGTTGTAAGTTTGAGCCCCATGTTGGGCATAGAGCTTACTTTAAAAAAACCAAGGGGCACCTGGGTGGCTCAGTCGGTTAAGCGTCTGCCTTTGGCTCAGGTCACGATCTCAGGGTCGTGGGATCAAGCCCCACATCGGGCTCCCTGCTCAGTGGGGAGCCTGTTTTTCCCTCTTCCCCCCTGCTTGTGCTCACTTGCTCTCTCTCTCTCAAATAAATAAATAAAATATTTTTTTTAATTTTTAAAAATAAAAAAAATTAAAAAACCAAAAAACGGGAAGTATTTCAGAACAACATGAGCAGAGAGATGCCAGGAAAAGATAGAAAGAAATATATCGGGGCGCCTGGGTGGCTCAGTCGTTAGGCGTCTGCCTTCGGCTCGGGTTGTGATCCCAGGGTCCTGGGATGGAGCCCTCCATCGGGCTCCCTGCTCTGTGGGAAGCCTGTTTCTCCCTCTCCCACTCCCCGTGCTTGTGTTCCCTCTCTCACTGTGTCTCTCTCTGTCAAATAAATAAATAAAAATCTTTAAAAAAGAAAGAAAGAAAGAAAGAAATATATCTGTAACTATGTTGCTGCAAAGCAGACTCAACCTCAAATCCAAGACCAGGACACAGTTGATTCACCTATTGTGTGTCTCCATAAGACTAGGCCACAAGTACCCCACGTTCACATGCCTCATGCTAAGCTCACCATCTGCATCCCTCCCTGCAACCTAAGTTCCCCTTTGAGTTCTGAATCCCAGTGAGTAATGCCACCAGAAACCCACACACAGATCCCGAGTCTCCTTCCCTCCTGGTCACCTTGGGGTGCAGTGGGGGCAGGTGGGGTCGGGACTGGGCAGAGAGGGGAGTTGGGAATGCGGGAGCTGAAACGGTCTGTGAATGTTGTCCCAGGTTCAGCGGATCCTGCGTCTCTGTGGCTCCACCTGTCAGTCCCTGAATGCGAGCCGCGGGGAAGATAGGGAGGAGGGCAAGTGGTCCGGAGTGGCTGACAGCCCATCCCACAGGGAAGCAAGTCCTTCCTTAAGAGGATGTGCAGCGGCGTCTCCGTGCCCATTACAAACACAACGGAAGTCTATTCCTATCTACTTCTTAAATACTTCTTGAATCAATTTTCTCTCTCTGTTTCCACTTTTTCAGACTCTGCAGAGGCCTCTGCCCTGGTGTGACTGACACACTCAGGCACCCCACTAAGCCCCTCCCCACACTCTAGTCTGAGTAATCTTTCCAAAACCCAAATCTGATTGTCATTCTTCTGCTCAACGGATGGCTACTCAACATAAAGTCCAAACACCCAGTCGTTTTCATGGGGCTTACCCCCCATCGGACCTTGACTAGGCACTGCGGTTTCCCACCGGCCTCCATGCCCTGGCCCTGCCCCTCCCCACCTCCACTTGTTCTTTTGGGTTTTGTTTTTTAACAGGGTTTTATTTTTCCACTTCAGGTTTCACAGGCTGTTCTCCCTGCTCCCCCACCCCCACCCCCAGCTCCTTTAAAGATGATGGCTTGTGCTACTTAGTCGGTGCCTTTTTACTGCCATAAAGACCGCTCACATCACACCGTTCCCCTCCCCAGGACTGAAAGCTTTTTTTGTTTTTTTTGTCCTTTGAGATATAACTGACATATAACACTGCATTTGTTTCAGGTGCCAGGACTGAATTCTCAATGCAAATTCATTCCCACAGAATGTTCAGGAAGATTTTCAGATCCTATACTGTCCCCTCCTGCTCTGTACGGCACAGGGCTAGGCTGGGTGCCATAAATACACATCACGTTATAATCCCCTCGTAGACTTGGAATGGGTGCTCTTTTTCCTGCTTCGTAGATGAGGAGCTAGGCCCCACAGGTCTGGAGCATGGTTTTTGGATTTAGCTTTTATACATGGCAGCTATATTTGTTTAATGAACATGGAATGTTGAGTTTATTGCCTTTTAGATTTTGAAAATGCACATCAGTGCAAATCTGTGGGACTACGGGGGTCTGGCCAAAGACAAAACATATCCCAGTTTACAGCCCCTTTGCCCACTGAGCCCACTTCCTCCTGGGCCCCTGAAAGGCTTTTCCCTCACAGAGCCTTCGTGCCAGTGTGATCCCCCCACCTGGAACACCGTCTCCTGCTTTGGGTCGGCTTCATTCTGACTTGTCTTTCAAATCTCAGCTTAAAGACTGCTTCTTCCAAAAAGCTGTGGTTCTTCCATCTTCCTGTTCTTCTGCGTTGCTATGTGATATATTATTTCTTGCTTCTCTATCCCTCACCAAACTGTAAGCTGTATCGGGGCAGGGACTCTTAATCTTTTTTTTTCTTTTCAGTTTTACTAAGAAATAATTAACATACATCACTGTATATGTTTAAGACATACAGCACATTGTTTTGATTTACATCTACTGTGAAATGATGACCACAGTAGGTTCAGCTAGCATCCATTATCTCATATAGACACAACTAAAAGAAAGAAGAAAAAAGGGCGCCTGGGTGGCTCAGTCGGTTAAGCGTCTGCCTTCTGCTCAGGTCGTGATCTCTGGGTCCTGGGATCGAGCCCTACATCGGGCTCCCTGCTCAGTAGGGAGTCTGCTTCTCCCTCTACCTGCCCCCCGCCTCCGCCGGCCCCACTCTACCCCTCCCCCCATTCATGTTTTCGCTTTCTCTCTCCCTCTCAAATAAATATTTTTTTAAAAAAAGAAGAAAAAAGAAAACATTTTTCTCCTTGTAATAGAACTCTTAGGATTCACTCTTTTAGCAACTTTCTATATATCATACAGTGGAATTAGCTGTAGGCATCATGTTGTACATTGCATCCCTAGTACTTATTTATCTTGTAAGTGGAAGTTTGGGCCTGTTGTTAATGGTGAAAGAGCAGCTCAGAAGCATGGTGCTTGGCTTAGAAGCCTTGCGGCACCTAACACTGCATTGTACTGACAGCACATTGCCGAACTGAAAACAGGCTCCAGATGCATTATGCACTGAGAAAAGCGCATAATATTTATGGTATTATCCCATTTTGGGGAGGAAAACATTCTCGGAAAAAAATTCTCAAAGGGCAAATAGCAACGTGATAACTGAAATGGTCTCAGGTCCGTCATCTGCTACTTACTGAAGGGGTGGGTCTTCAGTCTCTTTGGTTTGGGTTTTATCTGTGTTTGCTGAAATTTGGGGACACATGAGCATTTTTTTCTGCTTTAGCAATAATAATGAAAACCAAAGAAGCCATATAGAGAAGTAATTTAGGAAATTCAAGATTTTAAGCTGCTAAAATCTATTATTTCAGAGTGTGTATAAGCTTGGCCAAGAACAGACTTCTGAGTTAATTTGTTAAATCTACACAAATAATGGAATTTACTCAACTCCTGACTCTCAAGTTCAAGGATTGGAATTCTCAAAGTTCACCATTACATTCTGCTTCTATTAAAAAGGAAAATATTGCTGCTTCCCTAGAAACAGACTTTGTTTTACAATGATGGTGTTATCTTCACTAAATTTTTCCTCTTTTCATTAAATCTGTGTATTTTGGAAGAATGTTTTAAGTACTATCAGAAAGCACTTCACCTTCAAGTTATTTTTCTTCCACTAATTGCCTGTGTCTCAAATATTCCCAACTATAGCAAGGCAAGAGCAAGCACCCCCAGTTCTTCTCACTCTGTGAGACCTATTGTTAGGGCCATTCCATTGTTAATCAGGATGAGACAATCATATATTTAGTCTACATTGGTGCTTGTTCAATGCCAGTATCTTAATTTCAAGAACAGCATGATTTTATCAGTTGTGTGTGAAAACCACTTCACAGCACATAGAAGATCTCGGCTCTTTCTCTACAGCTTCCCAGAAACCTTGGCTTCCTGGTTTCTCATTTCTCCCCACCCCCAACCCCCCACCCCCCACCCACCCCTACAACCCCCCGCCCACCCCCTCAACCCCCCACCCCCCCACCCCCGAGGGAAAACAGCAGGTTTTTACGCAGCAACTACTTGGCTGGTGGGGGGAGGGTCCGGTGACTGCGGACTGCAGATCCATTGAGAAGGTTAACTAGACACCCACCGGCACCATTAACACATTAACTCTCTGGCCAGTTTATTCTGGCACCTAGGTGAGAATGGTGTTTGCAAAACTGGAACAGAAACCCAGCTAAGTTTTGAAAAGGGGGACGGGGGATGGGGTGTAGGCAACCAGCAAAGGGAAAATGCCTCGGAAGATGTCTGGGCTGAGAGCGCAAGAAGGCAAGACGCAAGATTCAGAAAGGGAATAGCAAAGCCAGGTGGAAAGCATTTCCCCGGTAATTCTCCCAGACTTCTTAGAGAAGTTGCTTTCAATCAGAGGGCCTCGGGATGGCTCAGTGGGCCCCGTCGTGCCTCTTGTGTTGGGGAAAGGATATAGGCACTGGGCACTGAGGTAAGCCGCATTTATGCAGGCATGACGTCATCAATCGTAGCAGCCCTGGGAAGTGGGTATTGCTCTCCTCTTATAAATGGAAACAGAAAGGGGCACCTGGGTGGCTCAGTCAGTTAAGTGTCTGTCTTCGCCTCAGGTCATGATCTCAGGGTCCTGGGGTTGAGCCCTGCATTGGGCTCCTTGCTCAGCAGGGAGCCTGCTTCTCCCTCTGCCTGCCCCTCCCTCTGCTTGTGCTCTCTTGCTCTCTCTCTCCCCCTCTCTCTCTCAAATAAATAAATAAAATCTTTAAAAATAAATAAGTAAGTGGAAGCAGAGATTCAGAGGGGGTTCATCGATGTGCCCAGGGCCCTGAAGTGACATCCAGGCCCTTCCTCTCCTCTTACTATGTCCCGTGGAGTCAATAAGAAGGGGCTCTCACACCTCAGGCCTCATCTTTTCTGCAACCACCCTCATTCCCTCCAAAACTGCACCCTATCCCAGACTCTCAGCACCACCCGGATGCAAACCTCTAAACTCAGGCTGCTATCTCTTAAGTGCCCACCCACACTCCTGAGGAGTTCCTATGCTAATGTCACATGCCCCAAACCAAACCCTCCCTGGGCCTTCCCTTCCTCTGGAAACAGCTCCCTTCTCCTAGTCCACTTGGACTTGCAGTCCACTCTGGTTCCTCTCTGCATCTCAATTCTCACCTCTGATCCAATCAAGAAATCCCTGTTAGATTGCCTTCAGGATCATCCAGGTGTGACCAACTCTCCCACCTTCTCCCCTCCCCTGGCCCAGCCACTGTCGACCTAGCTACCCCATTGCCTCTATCCCTGCCCCTTAGTGTCTTCTCTGCACACAGCTTCCAGCCGCCCCCCAGCAACCTGCCATCTCACTCAGGTGAAAGCCAAACCTGTCCAGTGGCTCCAGAAACCACCCACACCCACCGTGCAACCTCATTTCTAACCCACCTCCCTTGCTCTAGTCTCACTGGCCTCCAGCATTCCTCAAACACTGGGGACTTTCTACTCAGATATCCCCTCACTTCCCTGAGTCCTTGTTGGAAGGTCCTCAGTGAGGTCTTGCCACCTGCTTTCTTTACAATTGCATTACCCCTAACACACCCTCTCCCTTCACCCTTTCTGGCCCTCTTTCCCTGGACTGGATGGCACTGGACACCATCTGCTGTACTAGATGGTTCACCCCACTCCACACATGGAGAATGGAATCACTCAGAAGGCAGAAACTGTTTATTATGCTGCTTTCTCATTCACTGCTTCCCGGCAAGAGTTCCTGGAGCATGACAAGCATCCACAAAAATTCCAGTATATTCTTGATGAATGTATTTGCGTCACCCTATGTACTTCTTTTCTTGTCATTGTACTTACTCTGTTGGATTCTTATGTTTCATTCATCCTCCATGGAGACATTTCTAATCTGTTAGGAGTCCATTTCTATCAATTCTGAATCTTCCAGTAGTATTAAGATGTCAGATTAAACACTGGGTTCATTTTAAACTCATATAGCTCAGCCTGTAACCAGTGCCTATTCATGAAATCAGCATCCAAAGATCAACAGAAACATCAAAATTCCCCTTGTGAGATGGCTGAAGTTCTTTATAGAATGAGAAATAATGTCAGCAAATTAAATGTAAGTACATAGAGACATTTTCCGAGTGACTCCCCACAATGGGCATTGCTCTCTTGACAACATCCTTCCCTTTGCTTCTCCACAGTGACACCTTAATGGAGTTTGGGTTGCACTGATTTCAAAGTGAATCTTGATTGATCAAAACTTAGATCTCGATGGTCCACCCTTGCTGCAAGGGAAGATTCAGGTACCCCAGGCCTAAGGTCACTACATGGCATTGTGCTGGCCACAAGCCTTGGTTCTGGGATAATGTAGTCAGTGCAAAGCCCAGGAAGTTTATATGACCTTGGAGAGATACACATCCTCCCTTCTGCTCTCATCAAACACTGACATAAATAGATTGACTTAATTGCATTTGTTCGTCTGTCTTCTGTATCTATGGATAGATAGATAGATGATAGATATAGATCTATACATACAAATATACAAATAGCCAGAAGGGAGATGGATGGACGGAATGACAGATAAAAGCACTCACTAATATTTTGTCATTAATAGGACACCAGAATGGCAATATTTTACATTACACCTCTGCAGTTTACAAACCACTTTCACCCAAATATTATCTAATCTTCATAGCACACCTATGGGATATCAGTATAATTATTATCCTGTTTTACAAATGAGGACATTGAGACCTCAGAGAAGTTTTGTGATTTATCCTATGCCACAAATAGTAGATCACTTGAGTACTGCCCACCACAAGGTAATATATGAGAACAGACAATGAGTGAACAGAAATTGCAGAAAAAGAGAGCCCAGCATACAGCAGTTTTGGGGGCAGTCTTGAGATTGTCAGAGAACCAACATGGCACTTTAGATGGGGACAGTACAAACAACCAGAAACTAAAGAGAAGAAATCCTAGAGTTGAACCCAGATCTGTCTGATTCTAAAATTCCTCCCGTTACCCACTCAGGCTCCACCTCAGGAAACCCAAGATGGATATCCCCAGTACCATGGAAGTACAGAACAGACACCACCCCAAATTAAATCTGATCTGGGAAACAAAGGCAAAAGAAAAAATAAATTTCCTTACTACCTACAGCCCGTCGACAAGTCCCTGAAACAGGCAGAGTGACATTCCTCTAAGAACTCAGCTGCCTCGATGTTAATACTTTGCTAAGGGCAAAAGGGAATCTTAGCCTGATCCCCAGGATCCTGTTAAGTCTACTCTAACATACGAAAATTCCTTTGGAAACGTCCTTTATCTGTACCCCCCAAGATATATGTTGGCAGTTATCCCCAAAGCATATGACCCACCAATATACATCTGAAGGGTCTCATGATTAAGGTTTTCTTAGGCAGTAATAATTGACCTCTTCTTAACAATAGCTAGCCCCTCAAGGTCCTGGAAACCTTGCCTCCAAAATTCCTTAGAGACTTATGCTATCCCTAACCCCCTCCCAACTTGAAAGTGTATAGTCAGCCACTCCTCATGATCCCAGGGCAGCAGCTCTTTCTGCCCACAGATCCTGTCCCTGTGCTTAATAAAATCACCTTTTTGCACCAAAGACATCTCAAGAATTCTTTCTTGGCCGTTGCCCCAAACCCTAACATCTTTCCTACATGAAAATCCACATGACCGTTTATGGGTTGTGTATTTAAATGGGGTTTGCCATTATAAATCTCCCAGAAAGTGGAGCCATTTCTGTAGAATGTGCCTGGTGCCTGGCACATTTTCACATGGTGACATGTGCAGGACTCTGTGCTCCCTTCTTTATAACTTGGGAACCCAACCAGGTACATGAGGATGTGTCCTGAGTCTCTAATGCCCCAGAGCTTAATACAAACACAAAGGGCCTCTGTAGCAGGAAACTAGCAAATCGACATTACTTTAGTTGCAGAAAGCCATTGTAACCTGTGGCAGGTTTACTCAAGAATTATAGTTATTTTAATTATGCTTATTATTAATCGATATCTCTCAGCTCCAAGCCCCCTTCCCCAATTCATTGCCCTGTAATTCTTCTTTTTTTAAATTGTTGTAAAATACACATAACATAACGTTTACCACCTCAACTTTTACAAGAGTGCACTACAGTGACAATAAGTACATCTGCATTATTGTGCAACCATCACTGCCCTCCATCTCCAGAATGCTTTCTTCATCACAAGCTGGAACTCAAACTCCCCATTCCCCCTTTCTCCAGCCCTAGCAGCCACCATTCTACTTCCTGTCTCTATGAATTTGATCTGTCATATCAGGGGGATCGTAAAGTATTTGTCCTTTTGTGACTGGCTTATTTCACTTCACACAAAGCCCTCAAGGTTCATCTACATTGCAGCCTGTGTCAGAATCTCTTTCCTTGTACAGACTGAATAATATTCCTTTGTAGGCATATACCACATTTTGCTATTCATTCATCCATCAATGGACACTTGGGTTGCTTCCACATTTTGACTATGAACATGGACGTACAAGTATCTGTTCAAATGCCTGCTTTCGTTTCCTTGGGGTATATACCCAGAAGTGGAGTTGCTGGATCATATAAAAATTCTATGTTTAATTTTTCTGAGGAGCCACCATACTGGCTGGGACTGCGAAAGTATTCCCCAATCTCCCTCATCAGCTGGCTTTTCATTACTTTCTCCCAATGGGAGTCTCAGACGAGAAACTGGAAGGTAAGAAGAGAGAGATAAGCAATTCTGCCTTCCACAGCAAGTACTATATTAAAAAACAAAGAGAACCAAATAAGCTCAGCTCTGCCATTCCCTTAGCTCTTAACCTTCCCAAATCTCTACCCTTTGGGGCCTGGTTTCTCATCTCTAAAAGCAGGAGCTCAAAAGATTTTTTAAATTCCTTCAGGCTATAAAAGCCTACATTTTACATAAATAAAAGACCATGAAGCTATGCCAAGTATTTTAAAAACCCTATGCACCAACGAATTGAGTTAAACTTGAGTGGCCCTATTCTAAAAAACTTGACTGCTTCTCCCAAAATTCAGACTTCAGCTTCCAACCCTGACAGGATAAATCATATCAGCCCTAGCCTACATCATAGAGAACTATGAAACTGAACTCAATCTATAAAGCCAATGATTTCAAGCATTGACAACAGGAAACAGAGGGTGGTAATCCTAGAGAAAAGGGAAATACTCGAAATGAGCCCCAATGCACCCTGGGTTTCAGTCCATGGACACACTCCAGCAGACTGCAGCAAAGGGAGGTAGAACCCAAGCAGAGAGCTCTGATCTCCATGATTTGCAAAGGCGGATATTGAAGTTCAGAGCAGGTGAAGAACCTAGAATTTCTGGGGAAAGGTACTAGAGGCAAAGGAATAGCAGAAGTATGAGTGGGCATTCCCCATGGTCCTGGGCTGAAGGCTGGACTGCACGAGGGCCCAGCAAATTCTAAGAGGCCCTCCAGAGAAGAACTGCTGCAGGCTAAGAGCTCCACAGAGGTCCCAGGTCACTCAGGGCTGGGAGAGGTTGAAGTCCTACACAGTCAGAGTGGAGAAACTTTGCTGAACATTACAGGCATTCAACTAGGATCCCAGGAAGCTCATGCCATCTGAATAAAGAACATGCCCTAGAATAAGGGACACCTAAATCTAAGGACAAAACAGAAATAGATCCACCTGGTAAGATCAAGAGAACCCACTAATAATTTAACTTCTTGCTTGAGTTTTAACTCAATACTCTTTAAAGGAAAATGACATAGTCTAACCCTCCTGAACTTATCTTCCTTAATCCTTGGCATACAATGAAAACTTATAGGATATGCAAAGAATCAGGAAAATGTGACCTATAATCTAGATATTATATACTCTCCACATACATATCCTTTCCAGTAGAAAGACTGAAGAGATGTCTGAGGAAGCAAAATAGCCAAGGTGTCTCCTGATCTAGGAATAATTTACAAAAATTTACTAAATACTAATCCATCTACAGAAATGCTACACTTTTTACCCATTAATTATACCCATTATGGATTTTTAATGAGATGCTAAATGATCCTAACCCTACAATCATTAACTTGAAACTAACTGTATCTTACTTAGAGAGAAGTAACTTTAACATAAATGTGAGTTTTTAATGTCCTACTTTTTTTCCTCCTTATGGACAAATCTTTTGCTAAGAATTCTAAAGAAAGGGCATGATCATAAAACATCTTAGGAACCTGGTAAGTTTACATCATTTTGTGGCGAAACAGGTACTGATATCTGGATGGCTGTATGACCTGCAGAGGACACCTCAGGATGGGGTGCCAGAAGCATGAAACCAGGGAATTTGAACCTCAGAGAAGAAGGTTCTAGGATTGATGATGCCATCTGGGCAAACACAATGACCCCATCAGAGCTGCGCCCATTCAGGAAGAGGAACCACCTGTCCCACTGCCACCATCATCACACACACCCCAGACATTATCCTCCATTCTCCAAAATGAAAAGGAGAACTTGCTGAGGTAATCATTTGAAGTAAAGTTTACCTCACTGTCATCACCAGACTACATTTTCCATAAATATTATCTGTTATCTACATCTATATTAAGATTCTCTATTTTGCAATCAACTTTTACAGAAGAGAAGGAAATTAAAATTGAGAGAAGGATCATGATTTTAGCAGGAAGTAAGAGGAAGTGAATTGGTTGTTAATAAACAAAAACTAATAAAGAAAATTCCTCTTGTAAACTGTAAATTAAATTAAGTTAAATGGCACTCCTGGAATTAGAAAGGGAACATTATAGAAGAATGGGATAATCTATCAAGATCAAAAATCAACAAAAATTTAAACTCATTTTACAAAGCCAGTGTTACCCTGACGCTGAAGCCAGTCAGAGACACCACAAGAGAATTACAGGCCAATATCCCTGATAAACATGAATGAAAAAAATCGTCAATAAAATGTTAGCAAACCAAATTCAACTTATACTATAGTCAAGTAAGTTTTTACCTGGGATGGTGCAACATATGCAAATCAATCAATGTGATAATGGCATATTTAACAGCATGGAAGAAAAAAACCCATATGATCATGTCAATAGACACAGAAAAAGCATCTGACAAAATCCAACATTCATTCTTGATAAAAACTCTCAACAAAATGGGTCTAGAAGGAACTTACCACACACAATAAAAGCCACATATGAAAAGCACACAGCTAACTTCATAATCAGTGGGGGGAAACTGTAAGTTTTCTTTCTAAGATCTGGAACAAGGCAAGGATGCCCCACTCTTCACACTTCCATTCAACATAGTACTAGAAGACCTAATCAGGGAAAAAGACAAGAGAAAGAAAAGGCACTCAAGTTGGAAAGGGAGAAGTAAAATTATCTATAAATTATAAGATCATATATGCAGAAAATCCTAAATATGCAACAATATAACTGTTAAAATGAATAAATGAATTCAGTAAAGTTGCAGGATACAAAATCAGGATACAAAAATCAGTCACATTTTTATATACAATGAACTATGCAAAGAGGAAATTAAGAAAACAAAAAATTCACAATAGGAAGAAAAAGAATAAAATAATTAGGCATAAATTTAACCAAAAAGGTGAAATTTGTACACTGAAAATTATAAAACAGTGTTGAAGAAAATTAAAGAAGACACAGATAAATGGAAATATATCCTGTGTTCATGGATTAGAATATTTAATATTGTTCTTTTTTAAAAGATTTTATTTATTTATTTGAGAGAGAGAGAGTGTACATGAGTGGGGGGAGGGGCACAGGGAGAGGGACAAGCAGACTCCCTGCTAAGCAGGGAGCCCAACGCAGGACTTTGTCCCAGGAACCCAAGATCATGATCTGAGCTGAAGTCAGATGTTTAACCGACTGAGCCACCAGGTGCCTCCAGAAGAATTAATATTATTAAAATGTCCATACTACCCAAGTTAATCTACAAATTCAATGCAATCCCCATCAAAATTCCAATGGCCTACTTTACAGAAATAGAAGAATCAATCCTGAAATTCATATCACACCACAAAAGATTTTCAATAGCCAAAGGAATCTTGACAAAGGAGATCAAAACAGGAGGCATCACATGTCCTGATTTCAAAATATATTACAAAGTGACAGTAATCAAAACAGTATGGTATTGGGATAAAAACAGACATATAGACCAGTGGAACAAAATAGAGAGCACACATGCATCCATGACCAACTGATCTTCAACAAGATGCCAAGAACACACAATAAGGAAAGGACAGAGTATATCCACATGCAAAAAATGAAATTGGACTCTTATTTTATGCCATATACAGCAATCAACTCAAAATGGATTAAAGACTTAAACACAAGACCTAAAACTGTAAGATTACTATAAGGAAACATAGAGAAAACTTCTTGACATTGATTTGGACAATGATTTCTTGGATATGACACCAAAAAAACAGACAACAAAAGCAAAAATAGACAAATGAGATTGCATCAAACTAAAAAGCTTCTGTACAGCATAGGAAACAAGCAACAGAATGCAAAGGCAATGTCCAGAATGGAAGAAAATATTTGCAAACCAAATATCTGACAAGGAGTTGATTTCCAAAATATATAAAGAACTCATGTAACTCAATAGCAAAAAAGTGAATAAATAACCTCATTTAAAAATAGACAAAAGGAGTGCCTGGGTGGCTCATTCAGAAGAGCATGCAACTCTTGATCTCAGGGTCATGGGGTCAAGCCCCACATTGGGTGTATAGATTACTAAAAAAAATCATAATAAACTTAAAAAGTGGACAAAAGAGGGATGCCTGGGTGGAACAGTTGGTTAAGCATCCACCTTTGGCTTGGGTCATGATCCCGAGGTCCTGGGATAGAGCCCCGTGTTGGATTCCCTGCTCAGTGGGGAATCTGCTTCTCCCTCTCCTTCTGCCCCTTCCCCTGCTTGTGCTCTTGCTCTCTCGCTCACTCTCTCTCTCTCTCTCTCAAATAAATAAATAAAATCTGTTTTAAAAATGGACAAAAGACCTGAATAAACATTTCTCAAAAGAATAGCCAAGAAGGGGGCACCTGGGTGGCTCAGTCAGTTGGGTGTCTAACTCTTGGTTTTGGCTAGGGTCATGATCTCAGGGTCATGGGATGGAATCCCATGTCAAGCTCCATACTGAGCAAGGAGTGTACTTGGGATTCTCTCTCTCCCTCTCCCTCCCCCTCTGCCCCTCCCCCACTTGCACTCTCTCTCTCTCTCAAATAAATTTTTTTTTAAGTTTTCAGGCTTCATAAGTGTAGTTCCACCTTTAAAAAAAAGAAGAATAGCCAAGAGGTATACGAAAAGGTGTTCAACATCACCAATCATCAGGGAAATGTAAATCTAGACCACAATATTACTTCACACCTGTTAGAATGGCTATTATCAAAAAGACAAGAGATAACAAATGTTGCTGAGGATGTGGAGAAAAGGGAACTCCTGTACACTGTTAGTGGGAATTAAAATTGGGACACCCCTTATGGAAAACACTACAAAGTTTTCTCAAAAAAAATTAAAAATGAAACCACCATATGATCCAGCAATCCTACCTCTGGGGATATAGCCAAAGGAAATGAAATCAGTATCTCAAAGGGATATCTGTACTCTCATTTCATTGTAATGCACTCCTTGCAAAAGCATTAGTCACAATAGCCAAAATATGGAAAGAATCTAAATGTCCATCAGCAATGAATGGATAAAGAGAATGTGGTAGCTATCACATCATATGCAAAAAAATATATACATGCTATATATATATATATATATATATATATATGTATATATAGATATATACATATATATACACACCACATCTATCTATATATATGTGTGTGTATGCACACACACACACACACACACACACACACACTGGAATATTATTCAGCCTTTACAAAGAAGGAAATCCCACCATTTGTGACAATATGGGTGAAGCAGGAGGACATTATGCTAAGTGAAACAAGCCAGACACAGACAGACAAACATTGCATGATCCCACGTATGTGTGGAATCTAAAATAGTCAAATTCTGGGCACCTGGGTGGCTCAGTTGGTTAAGCGACTGCCTTCGGCTCAGGTCATGATCCTGGAGTCCGGGATCGAGTCCCGCATCAGGCTCCCTGCTCAGCGGGGAATCTGCTTCTCCCTCTGACCCTCCCCCATCTCATGCTCTCTTTCTCTATCTCATTCTCTCTCAAATAAATAAATAAAGTCTTTAAAAAATAAATAAATAAATAAATAAAATAGTCAAATTCATAGAAGCAGAGAGGAGAAGGGAGGTTTCCAAGGCTGAGGGGTGGGAGAAATGAGGAGATGTTGGTTACACAGTACAAAGTTTGTTATATAAGGTGAATAAGCTCTGGAGATCTAATGTACAGCAATGTGACTATAATTAATGGAGAAAAGGGAATTAATGATACTGTACTGTATCCTTGAAATCTGCTAAGAAGGTAGATCTTAAGTGTCGTCACCACACATGTACAGAAAACGGTAAGTAAGTAAAGTGACAGATATGTTAATTAGCTTGATTGTCATAATTATTTCACAATTCATACATATATGAAAACGTCAAGTTGTATACCTTAAGTATATACAGTTTTATTTGTGAACTAATACCTCAATAAAGTTGGGGAAGGAAAAGAAAGGGGCCTCAACCCTGACTGGGCACCAGCCCTTTCCACACATCACCTCACTCAGTCCTTATCACCAGCTACACCCAGGTAGTATTATTAGCCAGTATTACATAAGAGGAAACTGCATCAGCAAGAAGGGGCATACAGCAACTTTTACTAAAAAATAAACAAATAATAATAAAACAAAATAAGATAAAATAAAATAAAATCTTTTTAATACAACTATTTGAATTTAACCCCTGATAACTTAAATATCTTACCTTTGGAAAATGTTATAAAATATATTAGGTGTTGGGGCACCTAGGTGGCTCAGTTGGTTAGGCATCCTACTCTTGATCCCAGCTAGGGTCTTGATCTCAGAGTCATGAGTCTGGCCCCAAGTTGGGCTCCATGAGTATGGAGCCTACTTAAAAAAAAAAAAAAAAAATTAGGTGTTGATACCAAAGAAAACAAAACGAAAACCAAAAAACAAAAAAAAACCCTAACCCCAACAAGAATTAAATGAAAAGAAACCAAGGATAAAATGCTTTTTCTTAAAAGAGGGAAGCAATAAATATATGCAATTTTATTTGTCAGTTATGCCTTAATGTAAAAAAACTTTAAAAAAATTTTTAAAGAGGAAAACATGAATTGAAAGCAGGGACTCAAAGAAATATTTCTGCACCCATGTTCATAGCAACATTATTCACAATAGCTGAAAGGCGGAAACAAGATGCATACATAAATAAAATGTGGTATAGGGGCACCTGGGTGGCTCTGAAGTTTGAGCATCTGACTCTTGGTTTCAGCTCAGATCATGATCTCAGGGTCCTGGGATCGAGCTCCGTATTGGGCTCTGTGCTCAGTGGAAAGTCTGCTTGAGATCCTCTCTCTCCCTCTCCCACTGCCCCTCCCCCCACTCGCTCTCTCTCCCTCTCTCTAAAATAAATAAATAAATAAAAGTTTTTTAAAAATAAAATAAAATGTGGTAGATACATACAAAGGAATATTATTCAGCCTTCAAAAGGAAGGAAACTCTGACATAGGCTACAACGCAAAACTTCATGGACATCATGCCAAGTAAAATAAGCCAGTTAGAAAAAGACAAATACTGTATGCACTTACATGATGTACTTAGAGTATGGAATTCATAAAGACAGAAAGCAGAAGGGCAGTTACCAGGAGCTGGGGGAGGAGGAATGGGGAGTTGTTGTTTAGTGGGTGTAGTTTCATATGGGACAGAGGAAGAAGTTCTGGAGATGGATGGTGGTGACAGTGGCATAACAATGTGAATGTACTTAATCCTACTGAATTGCACACTGAAAAATGGCCAGGATGGTACATTATAGGTATGTATATTTTACCATAATTACAAAAATAAGAAGAGGAAAACAATAATTACTTTATGCTGTATTTATATTTATTTTGCTTATTAGGAGCTCAAATCACTTTCATATACTTTCTTTGACCTTTATTTTTCTTTTTAATATGAATATTTTCATCAAAAATCAAAATAGGATATTTACTAAGATCAAATTTACTTCCAACTTTTGCAGAAAAATTACGAAACAATTTCATCTTCCATTTTGAAGGATGTTAAAGGTACTAACTATCCCAAATAATTTGAATAGAGGAAAACAATCATCAGAAACTCTCAAAATGTCAAACTTTACTAGAATTGATGGGGACCAACCCTTTGAAAATACCTTGTATTCTTTTTTTTTTAAGTTTTATTTATTTATTCATGAGAGTCAGAGAGAGAGAGAGAGGCAGAGGCAGAGGGAGAAGCAGGCTCCCTGCCTAGCAGGGAGCCCGATGCAGGACTCGATCCCAGGACCCTGGGATCATGACCTGAGCTGAAGGCAGACGCTTAACCATCTGAGCCGCCCAGGTGCCCAAAAATACCTTGTATTCTAATGTAAAATGACCAGGACAAAGAAATAGAGAATTAAAATGCAAGAAAAGAGAGAGAGATCTAGGACCGCCTGGGTGGCTCAGTCATTAAGCGTCTGCCTTCGGCTCAGGTCATGATCCCAGGGTCCTAGGACCGAGTCCGGCATCAGGCTCCCTGCTCAGCGGGGAGTCTGCTTCTCCCTCTCCCACTCCCTCATCTTTTAGTCCCTCTCTCGCTGTCTCTCTCTCTGTCAAATAAATAAATAAATAAATAAATAAATAAATAAATAATCTTTAAAAAAAAAGAAAAAGAAAAGAGAGATCTAATTGGTATATCTAGAAAAACATGATACTTAGAAAATTGTCAGGTATACCATCTTCACAAGATCTTAATTATAATGGTGAGCACTGTGAATTGTGTAAGACTGATGAATCACAGACCTGTACCTCTGAAACAAATAATACATTATATGTTAAAAAAAAAAAAGAAGAAGAAGAAGATAGCAGGAAGGGAAAAATGAAGGGGGGGAAATCGGAGGGGGAGACAAACTATGAGAGACTATGGACTCAGAGAAAAAAACTGAGGGTTCTAGAAGGGAGGGGAGTGGGGGGATGGGTCAGCCTGGTGATGGGTATTAAGGAGGGCACATTCTGCATGGAGCACTGGGTGTTATACGCAAACAATGAATCATGGAACACTACATCAAAAACTAATGATGTATGGTAACTAGCATAACATAATAAAATAAAATTTTAAAAAGATCTTAATTATAAACTAAAGTCAAATGAACTAAAAAAAATTATTGTACACCATTCACTAAATACTTGAAAATAATTCCACCAAGATTTGATATCAGTTTATCTGGTGTTTTAATTATCTGTTGTGCATAACAAAACACCCCAAAACTTAGTAGCTTAAAATAATAACCACATATTTGCTCCTAATTCCACAACCTGAGCTGGGCCAGGTGGTTCTTTGCTGGTCTTGCCTGGGGCTGTGACATATGGATACATTTGCTAAGCACGCTGTCTAGAGTCTGGGCTCAGCTGGGCCATGGAACAGTTGAACTTCTCTTTTTATACAGTTTGAGGACCACTTCCTCTCCTGGACCACTCCATGCGGCCTCTACAAGGTTCCCCCAATAGCCAGACTGGACTTCCACCAGAACTTCAAAGAACTTCCAAGACATAAATTGTTAGTCCTTCTTCATGCTTGGGCTTGCTGTCCCAGAACACGACTTCCCCTGATATATGTTGGTCAAAGCAGTCCACTCTTTTCCACAGTGGTTGTACCAATTTACATTCCCACCAACAGTGCACGAGGATTCCTTTTTCTCCACATCCTCACCAACACTTGCTATTTCTTGTCTTTTTGATTCTGGTCATTCTTTTCTTTTTTTTTTTTAAGATTTTATTTCTTTATTTGAGAGAGAGAGAGAGAACACAAGCAGAGGGAGCAGCCGGCAGAGGGAGGGGGAGAAACAGGCTCCCCGCTGAGCAGGGAGCCCGATGCAAGACTTGATCCCAGGACCCCAGAAGCATGACCTGAGCTGAAGGCAGCTGCTTAACGGACTGAGCCACCCAGGCATCTCAATTCTAGCCATTCTACAGGCGTAAGGTGATATCTCATTTTGTGCTTGTGTGTGTGTGTGTGTGTGTGTGTATGTGTGTGTGTGTTTAAGTAGGCTCCATGCCCAATGTGGGGCTTGAACTCATGACCCCCAGATCAAGAGTCACATGCTCTACCAACTAAGCCAGCCAGACACCCCTCATTGTGGTTTTGATTTGCATTTCCCTGGAAGATATTGGGCATCTTTTCATGTGTCTATTGGCCATCTGTATGTCTTCTTTGGAAAAATGTCTATTCAGGTCCTCTGCCCATTTTTTAATTGGATTATTTGGGTTTTTTGCTGTTAAGTTGTGTAAGTGCTTTACATATTTTGAATATTAACTCCTTATCTGATATATCATTTCCAATACCTTCTCCCATTCAGTAGGTTACCTTTTTGTTTTGTTGATGATTTCCTTCACTGTGCAAAAGCTTTTTATTTTGATGTAGTCCCAATAGTTTATTTTTGCTTTTGTTTCCCTTGTCTGAGAAGACATATCTAGAAAAATGTTGCTAAGGCTGATGTCAAAGAAATTACTGCCTATGTTTTCTTCTAGGATTTTATGGTTTTAGGTCTCACATTTAGGTCTTCAATGTGCTACTCTTATACCACTAAAGAAAGTATAATTTTTCAAAGGTAGCTTTAAAGCCCTGACTCCTACTTCTTTTCTAACTACAACAACCATAATTTTAAAAAAAGAAGTGATGAGCACACAGGAATCACAAAAACAGCTATCATTTTGGGAGAGACTCTCTCAAGGTAACACTGACTCCTCAAAATAGTTGTTAATAGGATGGGGAAGACTTAGTTACCTAGAACATCAGAACATATTCCAGAAATGTTATTATTTATGTATATATTTTATTTCCAGTTTTACCCAATCAAGGTTCCCTGGATGAGTGTGCTCCTTTACTAAGAGGTGAAGCTGTGATTTGGTCTCCAGAACGCCCAACATCTTGGTACGATAAGACTGGACAGCATTCCTCAAGCATCCACACATACACCCAAGACTACATAATCCCACCAAACACCCTAATATTTAAAGCCAGTGAAACTCTTATATGGTGACTTCCAACACTACTCAAGTCTGGGTGGAAAAACACCAAGCTTTTCTCAAATAACTGCACAATTGTCTTGGGTCCAAAATGGAAAATGCTCTTTCTCCCTCTTCCTGCCTTTGCCTCCCACCAAGGCTGCTGCATGGATCTCTGCTGATGCAGACTTTCCCCTCCTTTGGGTGGGATGCTTCCTCACACATTCAGTAAGAGGAAGAGGTGGACAGAAAGTGGAGGCGGCCACTGAGCAGCAGGGCCCCTCCAGGCGGGAGCCTCTGTGAGTTGAAGCCAGAAGTCCCTGGAGGGAGGAGTGAGCAGGGGGAAAAGAATGGAGGGGGGCCTGTGAGGCCTGAGCAGATAAGAATCTTGCATTCTCCCTCCTTTTCCTTGTTCCTCAGTGCTGGCCGCTGGGCTCGCCCACCCTGTGCCTTTTAACTGTCAGGGAGCCAATGCCAAGCGCAGGGCCAAGTCATCGTCGATGACATGTGAGTTGTGTGTGTTCCAAATTGGCCTTCCTGCCTTTCTGCAAGAAAAACAAACTTGAGCTGGACCCCAACAAACATGACAGGAAAAATAACAACTCTTGTCGAGGACTGATACTGAAAACGGCTGGTCTCTCCACCCCCCAAGCCCTCCCCTGCTGCGGACAGGAGTGGGTCCCCATCTCTGGCTATCAGGGAGGGATTCTGAAGCTCAGGAGCCTCCATGGTTAGTGTGTGGGGGCCACCAAGTTGTTCCTTCTGAGGTCTCCTGAGCAAGGCACTGTGAAAAGCCCTTTCCAGATCCACAGGGACATAACAAGGCATAAACACTAGCATTGACCCCTTCTACAGAGAAGTCAGTAAATGGCTCCAGGTAGCACAGTGATTAAATAACAAAACCACATTCATTCTCAACAGTATCAACTCTATATAGTTCCTATTTTTATTTTTTGGCTACATTAGAAAAATGAGAATTCAGAATGCATGCTATTGTTGGGCCCTTTCCCTAGATAATATGCTACAAGTCATTAATGAAAACTACTGACTATATGTGTATATATATAGTTATGAAATAGTATTTTTATTTTGAATAGTACCCCTTCATCCAAGTTGTAAGTCCTCCGCAAGCCAGAATTTGTTCCATTTTTCATTGGTATTTTCCACATGACTTGACATGGTATATTTACAAAAGTGTTCAATTAAATAGGGAGTTGAACTAAACTGAAAATAACTTTTTATAAACTCAAGCAATAATACTTATATATACCCAAAAGAATTGAAAGCAGGGACTCGATCAGATATTCATACACCTATGTTCATAGCAGCATTATTCACCATAACCAAAGGTGGAAGCAATCCAAATCTCTGTGGACGGATGAATGGATAAACAAAATATACATACACACAATGGAATATTATTCAGCCTTTAAAAGGAAGGAAATTCTGACACAGGCTGCAACATGGCTGAACCTTGAGGACTTTGTGCTAAGTGAAAGCTTTTTTTATATTGGACTACCTTCGTAACAACGTGGTTGGAGCTAGAGTGTGCTATAGTAAGTGAAATAAATCAATCAGAGAAAGACAAATACCTACCATATGATTTCACTCATGTGTGGAATTTTTTTTTAAAGATTTTATTTATTTATTTAACAGAGAGAGAGAGACAGCAAGAGAGGGAACACAAGCAGGGCGAGTGGGAGAGGGAAAAGCAGGCTTCCCACTGAGCAGGGAGACCGATGTGGGGCTCAATCCCAGGACCCTGGGATCATGACCTGAGCTGAAGGCCAACACTTAACAACTGAGCCACCCAGGCGCCCCTCTGTGTATAATTTAAGAAGGAAAACAGATGAACATATGGGAAGATGGAAAAGAAAAAAAGGAGAGAGGGAAACAAACCATAAGAGACTCTTAACGATAAAGAACAAACTGAGGGTTGATGGAGGGAGGTGGGTGGGGGATGGGCTCGATGGGTGATGGGTATTAAGGAGGGCACTTGTTATGATGAGCATTGGGGGATGTATGGAAGTGATGAATCACTGAATTCTACTCCTGAAACCTGTATGTTAACTAACTAGAATTTAATTATTTAACTAAATAAAATTCTGAATAAAAAATAAAAATGTTAACTAACTAGAATTTAATTATTTAACTAAATAAAATTCTGAATAAAAAATAAAAATAAAAAATAAGAATTTCTGTTTATCAAAAGAAACTGATCAATGAATGAAAATATAAGCCAGAGAGTAGAAGAAGATACTTATTACATATATAAACAACAGAATGTAAGAATTCCAAATCAGTAAGAAAAATAAAGATAACTCAGTAGGAAAACAGGCAAGGTATGCCACAGGCACTTATGAATCAGATGGTCAATAAGATGAAAATGTACTCAATCTCAAAGTAATTAAGGAAGTGTAAATTAAAATGATAATGGTTTAAATTAAAAAGACTGACAATACTAATTTTTTGCTGAAGATATAGGACAATGGGAATATTCACATACTATTGGTGGGAGTGTAAATCGGCACAGCATTTTAGAGAACAACTTAGCAGTTGTCCATCACAGAGGTTCTCAAATGTTTTGCTCTTGGCACCCCTTTACATACTTAAGAAGTCATGTTGGATTAGGATTCAGTCTAATGGCTTCATTTTAACTTAATCACCTCTTTAAGGGCCCTGTCCCCAAATACAGTCAGATCCTGAGATACTGGGTGTTAGGGCTTCAACATAATCATTTTGAGGGGGACACAATTCAGCCCATAACATGTGGGTTAGATCAATCACTATTTGCCATATTAGAAATAAAAACAGAGACATTTCTAAATATTTATTAATTAAGGATCTCTTCCAAGCTCACGTGGCTGTTGTCAACATTCAGTGTCTTGTGGGGCTATAAGACTCAGCTTCAGTTTTGCTGGCTGTTGGTCAGAGGCCATCCTCAGCTCCTGAGCGCTGCCTACAATTCCTAGCCATGTGGGGTTCCCCAACATGGCCACTTACTTCCACATGGGAATAATACTGGGGGAGAGAGATTCCAGCAAGACAGCACTACAGTCTTGGGCATCCAATGTAATCATGTATACAATCATGTAATCAGGTATATAATCATGTGCATCTCTTCACCTTGCCATATTCTATTAGTTAAAAGCAAACCATGGGTCCTGCCCACACTTGAGGTGAGGGATTACACAAGGGCTTGAATGCCAGGAGGGGCAGATCACAGGGGCCACCTTCAGCATCTGTCCTCCACATATACCAGCACATAGTTTTGATTGAAGTTAATGAAGAAAAATCCAACCATGGACATGCAGTTGAACAAGTTAAGAGTATTTTCTTAGCTTTTTCAGATAATTGGGGTATTCTTCTTTGATACTACACTGAAACTCAAAAAGTGTTGGTTTCTTAAAGGTTATTAATGTTAACCTTAAAAATAAAACTGCCAGTTATTTTACCAGCAAAAATGGGTTTATTCAGGAATAGCAGGGAAGTAGTTGTCAGGACAAGTGAGCTATGGCAAAAACCACAAGCAAGTCCAGAAAACAAAGGAGAGGAAAGCATTTTTACAGAGTAAAGTTGGGGGGGGGGGTAGGGATTTGGCGGTGCTTATAAACAAAAAGTCCATTGTAAACTGGGAGTTGGAATTATAGTGGCTTCTCATTGGCTGGGTCCTGACAGTCTTTCATTGGCTGGGCTATCATTGGAGGAGGAGAGATTCTTCTTTCTCCTGCCTGGGGGAGTAAAGCATAGGCTTCTTCCTTTTGGGAAGGCAGGGGAGTCTCTTCCTGTTGGGGTCTGCAATTGACTATGTTGGTAGGGCATGAGATCTCCCCATTCTGGCCTCCCAGCTCTATTCTAAATGAGGTTTCCTTAATTCAGTTTCACAGTTGCAATGTGGAATCTGAAATCATATCAATGAAAATATTTGTACTCTGTTACATTAAAATCTACTCCTCTGGTTTGCACTTTGATGAATTGTTTAACTGTACATGATTGTGTAATACCATGCATCGGTCATTAGGAAAATATTGGCTGACTTATGCAGATCTTCCAAATATTAACACATCCTATCTTGTGTTATAAAAAATCACATTTGTTGTAATCATTGCAGGATCCCACCCAAAAAAAGTCTTTAATCACTGGAAACTGACTAAACTCACAGTGATGGACACGTTTCCAAAATTTTAACAAACTCTTCCTCAAAAGAACTACCATACTTAGGTGCACAGCTTTTTGTATAATTCTAATTTCATCACACAGAATGTTAAAAAGACATGTCCTCAAGGATTGAGAGTTAATCAAATTAATAGTTTTTACTGCTTCCTCACAGACATTCTTTCTTTTCAAGATTTTATTTATTTGAGAGAGAGAGAGCACATGCAAGCCGGGAGGAGGGGGGAGGTGGGCAGAGGGAGAAACAGACTCCCCACTGAGCAGGGAGCCCGATGCAGGGATCGATCCCAGGACCCTCCGAGACCATGACCCCAGCTGAAGGCAGACGCATAACTGACTTAGCCACCCAGGCGCCCCCCTCACAGACATTCTCAAGTGAAACTGACATTTTTTTCTGCTAGTGTATAGCAGTGAAGTGGTGGACACTGATTCCCACTAAAATTTGGTGCTATTGTCTTGAGGCAGGCTAAGTAACTAATACTTTTACAACCATGACTTTTGCAACATTAGTGCAAATGTCATCACAGTGAAAAAGAGCAAATAATGTCTTATTATTATTATGAAAATAGTTTTTACATCACAGACTCCCTGAAAGTGTTTCAGGGGTCCCCAGGATCTATGGACCACTCTTTGAGAACTACCGATCAACCCAACTTGAACAAAACCTTTGACCGAGCTAGTGTATTCCTAGGTATTCACCCAACAAATGCACCTTGATACAAGAAAGATGCATCAAGAAATGTGCAAAATGTTTATAGAAGTACCATTCACAATAGTCAAAACTGGAAACAACTTAAATGTAAATTTAAAATAGCATAGATAGATAAACTGTGGAATATCTATACAAGGGAATACTGTAAAGCAATGAAAATGAATCAATGTTGCAGGGCTACATGCAACAATGTGGATAAACTAAAAAACAATATTGAGAGAAAAAAATTCAGTCACACAAGAACATATAATGTGTGATTCCATGAACATAAAGTTTTCAAAATAGCAAAATTAACTTATAAGGCAATGCAAAAATAAAAATGAAACTTCAAAATCTTAGTAGAATATACGGGAGAATTCTTTTGGCCCTTGAGATTGTTATAGATTTCTTAAGATACAAAAAGAGCTAACTTTATGAGAAAATATTAATAAACTTAACTATATTAAAATTTAAATTTTTTATCAAAATGTATCTTAAAATAAAAAGATAATGCACCAGAAAGAATTAATATCAGTAGTACATAAATAGTTCCTATCAATGAGAAAAAATAGATATAACCTGATAGATAAATGGGCAAAAGACAGAAATAGATATTTCACAGAAGAGAAAATATCTTTGGTAAACAAGCATATGAAAAGATGCGCACTGTCATGGAAATAAGGGAACTACAAATCAAAACCATGATACAACATCATTATAAATCCATTTGTTTAGCAAAAAAATAAATAAATAAAATAAAATTTATTTATTTATTTGAGAGAGAGAGAGAGAGCATGAATCTGAAGCAGACTCTGTGCTGAGCATGGAACCAGACATGGGGCTCCATTCCATGACCCTGAGATCATGACCTGAGCCAAAACCAAGAGTCAGGCAGTTAACCAACTAAGCCACCCAGGTGCCCCTATTTAGCAAAAATTTTAAAGGTGTAGCAATAACAAGTTTTGGAGAGTGAATCCACAGGATTTCTTATATATTGCTCAAGAGAGTGCATTTTGGAGTAGGCACACATTTTAATATTGTCTTTAGAAGCTGACATTCACATATCTGGGTATATGTCAGGAGAAAGCTTTACCCAGTTACATCAAAGCAGAAATGCTCACAGTAGCATTGTTCACAATAGAAAAAACTTGGAAATAACCCAAATGTCCATCAAAGAGAAAATGAATGAAAAATAATGTAGTATAGTCACACATAAGAATATTATACAGAAGCCCAAAAAATGAGCTGCAACAGGAGACACAGATAGGGAAGAATTTCAGCAATATAATAATAGGTAGAGAAAATAAGCTCCCAAGAGTTGCATAACGCATGATACCCTTTTTTAAAAGTTAATGAAAAATAAGATTAAAAGAAACATTTTTAGAAATATGTGAATACAATGAAAAAGTAAGGGAATGATGAACTCAGGATTCAGGATTCCTATGGTAGAGGGAAGAGAGGGATAGGATGGTGATACCCACTGTCAGATGTCAGTTGTTTTCAAGATCCTATCTCCCAAGTTGGTGGGTTCACAGAGGCTTGATATATCATTATCCATAAATAAATAGGTGATTCTTGGGCAAAATTTGAGAGTGTACAATGAACAAGAATTATGATTAATCCAATTCTGTACCCCTGATGTAAATCTTTCGTTAAAAATATTTTAAGGGGTGCTGGGATGGTTCAGTCACTTGAACATCTGACTCTTGGTTCTGGCTCACGTCATGACTCAGAGTTGTGAGACTGAGCCCTGAGTTGGGCTCTGTGCTAGGTGTGGAGCCTGCTTAAGATTCTCTCCCTCTCCCTCTCACTCTACCCACCCCTTCGCTCATGCTTTCTCTCTCTCAAAAAAACATTTTAGGTATAAGAAATGTAATACCTGTGTTTAAATACACACACACACAATTGATTCAATGAAAAGTAAAACGGGTACAAATGAGGATCAAACTGGATTTGAAGATCAAATTGGGGAACTCTCCCGGGAGGAAAAAAAAAGGGATAAAGAGAAGATACGTTTAAAATTAAGAATTATCATAGATAGATACTGAAGTGCCAAAATCTAGATAATAAGAACCACCAAAGGAAAAAAATATATAAATGGAGAGGAAAAAATAATAATTAAAGAATCCAATTAAGAACCCATTATTTGTCAAAAAGGAAATGTAAAGGGAAAAAATAGCACAGATCTAAAAACACTATAATGATATTTAAGAACATCAAAGGAAATTTTCTGAATTTTCTAAAATTCATATGGAAAAATTATCAAACAAGAAGTGCCAAAAATATACTTTAAAAAATATGGACATGGAGATGTAGTTTTCCTACTTGATGTTAAAGCACATCATAACACAGCTGTACTTGAGACAGTTACCTGTCTGAATAGACAATGGCACAGACTAGAAATTATAGAAGTCAAATCGTATACATATAGGAATTTAGTATATTGCAAAAGTGGCTTTACAAAGCAATGGCCTGTGATGGTTGTTGATGTTGAGATAACTGAATAACCAAGTGGAAAAAATTCATTTGTATTCTGTATTAGTTTGTTAGGGCTGCTGTAATAAAATATCACAAACTGAGTGGCTTAAACCACAGACATTTATTTTTTCATGTTGTGGAGACCAGAAGTCCAAAATCAAAGTGTTGGCAGGGCCATGCTCCTTCTCAAGGTACTAGGGAAGGATCTGTTCCAGCCCTCTCTCTTGGCTTCTGGTAGTTCCTTGGCTTGTGACAACATAGTTCCAATATTCACATGACATTCTCCCTGTTTGTGTCTGTGTCTATATTTTCCCTCATTATAAGGACACCAGTTATATTGGATTAGGAGTCCACTTTACCCCAGTATTGCCTCATCTTAACTAATTACATCTGCAACAACCTTATTTCCAAATAAGGTCAGATTCTGATGTCCTGGGGGTTAAGATGTCAATATGAATTTTAGGGGGACACAATTCCACCCATACCATATCTCTACCTTAGTTTGTACATGAAAATAAGTTCCAGAAAGATTACAATTCTAAAAAAAGGAGAAAGGAAACTATAAAATACAAGAAGAACACATGGGATAATTGTTTTCAAAAATCCAAGAATGGGGATGATCATTTTAAATACAACAATTCAATTAAATTTAATTATCACAAAAGCCAGAGCCACTAAAACAAACAAAAGCATATTAAAATGATCATTTGACACTAATAATGAAGAAGCAGAAAGAGAAATTAAGAAAACAAACCCATTTACAACTGCACCAAAAATAATAAAATACCTAGGAATAAACTTAACCAGGAGGTAAAAGAGCTGCTCTGAAAACTATAAAACATTGATGAAAGAAATTGACAATGACACAAATGGAAGGACATTTCATGCTCATGGACTGGAAGAACAAATATTGTTAAAATGTCCACACTGCCAAAGCAACCTATATATTTAATGCAATCCCTATCAAAATACCAACCACATTTTTTTTCACAGAACTAGAACAATCCTGAAATTTGTATGGAACCACAAAAGACCCAAATGCAGTTGGGTCTTGAAAACAATCTTGAAAAAGAAAAAAAAGCTGGGGGCATTACAATTTCAGATTTCAAGTTATATTACAAAGCTGTAGTAATCAAAATAGTATGGTACTGGCACAAAAATAGACACATGAGTCAATGAACAGAATAGAAAGCCCAAAAATAAACCCACAAGTAAATGGTCAATTAATCTCTAACAAAGGAGGCAAGAATATGCAATGGGAAAAAGTCTCTTCAACACATGGTGTTGAGAAAACTGGACAGCAACACGCAAAAGAAAGAAACTGGCCCACTTTCTTACACCATACACAAAAATAAACTCAAAATGGATTAAAGACCTCAATGTGAGACCTGAAACCATAAAAATTCTAGAAGAGAGCACAGGCAGTAAGGTCTCTGACATCGGTCATAACAACATCTTTCTAGGTAGATCTCCTGAAGCAAGGAAAACAAAAGTAAAAATAAACTATTGGGACTACATCAAAATAAAAAGCTTCTGCACAGTGAAGGAAAGAAACAGTCAACAAAACTAAAAGGCAGCCTACAAAATAGGAGAAGATATTTGCAAATGACATATCTGATAAAGGGTTAGTATACAAAATATATAAAGAACTGATACAACTCAACACCCAAAAAGGAAATAATCCAATTAAAAAATGGACAGAAGATGTGAGCAGACATTTCTCCAAAGAAGACATCCAAATGGCCAACAGACACATGAAAAGATGCTCAACATCAACCATTATCAGGGAAATGGAAATCAAAACCACCATTCTCACACCTGTCAGAATGGCTAAAATCAAAAACACAACAAGCGTTGGCAAGGATGTGAAGAAAAAGACATTCATGCACTGTTGGTATGAATGCAAACTGGTGCAGCTACTGTGGAAAACAGTATGGAGGCACCTCAAAAAATTAAAAATAGAAATACCCTATAATCCAGTAATTGCACCACTGGGTATTTACCCAAAGAATACAAAAACACTAATTTGAAAGGATATATGCACCCCTATGTTTATTGCAGCATTGTTTAAAATAGCCAATATATGGAAGCAATGCAAACGTCCAAAGACTGATGAGTAAAGATGTGGTGTGTGTATATATATATATATATATATATATATATGGGAAAATTATTCAGCCATAAAAAAAGAATGAAATCTTGCCATTTGCAACAACATGGATGGATCTAGAGAGTCTGAAGGTAAGTGAAATAAGTCAGAGAAAGACAAATACCATATGATTTCACTCATATGTAGAATTTAAGAAACAAAACAAATGAACAAAAGAAAAAAAGAGAGGCAAACCGAAAAACAGACCCTTAATTATAGAGCACAAACATATGGTTACCAGAGGGAAGGTGGGTGGGGGGATGGGTGAAAGAGGTAAAGGGGATTAACAGTACATTTATCTTGGGGTACCTGGGTGGCTCAGTCAGTTAAGCAGCTGCTTTGGGTTCAGGTCATGATCTCAGGGGTCCTGGGATCTAGCCCTGCATCCGGCTTCCTGCTCAGCGGGGAGTCTGCTTCTCCCTCTCCTTCTGCCTGCCACTCCCCCTGCTTGTGCTTTATCTCTTTCTCTCAAATAAATAAATAAAATCTTAAAAAAAAAAACAGCACACTTGTCTTGATGAGCAATGAGTGATATATGGAATTGTTGAATCTCTCTATTGTGTACCTGAAACTATATAACACTATATGTTAACTACACTGGAATTAAAATAATTTTAAAAATAAAAAATAAAATTTAAATTTAAAAAAGGGTTCTGTAGATGGATGGTGGTGATGGCTGTACAACATCATGAATGTATTTAATATCACTAAACTGTACACTTAAGAATGGTTAAAATGGTAAATTTTATGCTATATGTATTTTATCACAATTTAAAAAATGGGTGGAAAAAAGATCATGTGATTTTTAAAAAATTCTGCATGGCAAAAAACAAGAATAAGATAAAATGAAAAAAGTTAAGTGATAAACATAGAAAAAGACATTTTTGAATTTATATCATAGAAATAAAGCATATTTCCTCTAACTCAAAGAGGAAAATGAACAGCAGTAAAATGGAAAAATGAGCAAAGATACAAATAACAACAAAACTGTCAATAGCACAGAGAAACTTACTTTTCTATGATCAACTGACTCCTAACACAAATCTTACATATTAAATTACAAAAATGTTTTGAGCAAAAGACCCACAGAACAAGGACCAAGGGGATCAAACTAAAGAAGACAATGGTCTTGCTGAGATATAAACATTGAAAATGAAGCTCAAAAGAAAAGCACTCTAAGTGTTTGGTACATAGAGATACTGTCATATTTTTATGCTCTGGAAAATTACCTAAATTCTCTAAATGAGCTAAAATGTCTTAATACATGAGATACAGATTTCATTGCCTGCTTTGCTGGACCGTTGTCTTCATTAAAGGTCCAGGCTAAGAAATTACACACTCAGTAATTTTACAGTAAATGCTCATTTTCTATCCTTTTTCTCTTTTAATTTCCAATGTAAGGATGAATTTTTCTTTTTTTTTTTTAAGATTTTATTTATTTATTTGACAGAGAGAGAGACAGCGAGAGAGGGAACACAAGCAGGGGGAGTGGGCAGAGGGAGAAGCAGGCTCTCCGCTGAGCAAGGAGCCCAATGCGGGGCTCGATCCCAGCACCCTGGGATCATGACGTGAGCCGAAGGCAGACACTTAACGATTGAGCCACCCAGGTGCCCCTAGGGATGAATTTTCAAGGCTATCACATCACATTTTAATACTCTTTTATGTTCTCCTCACTCTCAGTTTAGGGTTACTCTTGACTCACATATGATTTTGATGCCAAAATATCCTGCACTTCTTTTTGGTATTGTGATGCTTTGTTACCACTGATCCATAATGCTCAAAAAAAATGACTCTTAACAGCACAGGTGGATAATGGCAACAGAAGGGAGGTGAGAACTTTTGTAGCTCTTTCTCGGTAGATTTAACTGGCACATGTGAAGAGCAAACACATGCCCATGTTCTGAACAAGATGAAAGAAACTGAACCCTCTGACCAGCCAAGGACATGGGCCACTGTGAGTGGTAAAGAAGGGATGATCACTGTCCCAATCATAGAAGGGGAAGTTCATTGAAAAGCCTCATCTTTAGCTTTTACTGGTCCAATTTAAGGCATGACTCATGTTCTTCACCTTCTTCCTTGAAAAAGAAAAGGTTGCTGATAGGAAAAAGAATTTTATGTTGCAGAATGATTTAAAATAATTCGTAATAGAGATCTCCATCTCCAAAGAGATTAAACACCATAGCTAAAGTAAAATCAGAAGCTTTTACAATTATAAAATGTCCACGTGAGCAAATATTACTAAAACAGGGTCTGCTGATGAAGTCCCACTCTGCCTTCTCTTGACTACAGAATCCATGAATAATTCAAATTAATGCAGCCTATATGGCTATTTTATTGAGGTCAACTGACTTGTAAGAGTTATTTGATGTCCAGAAAGCCTTTTGGATCTTTTTTCAAACCTTTTAACATCTTTTTTTTTTTTAATTTTCATTTTGTAAAACTATGTTCAGCTCTGACTTCAAAACAGTTTCTCGCATGAATGAGATCAGCTTCCTGCCTGAGGTGATAGAGCTGTCTTCGGTCCTATGTAGGAGTAATAATTAAAATTAATCTAAGCCATTTCTACCACAAAAACCTCATGCATTTTTCCTAAGCATATTGAAGGTTTTTTAACTAATTAAAAACAATGTTCATAGCAACAGTCAAATTCTTAAAGAAATTAAAAATTTTCATAAGAATTGACCATCGAAGTTATGCATTGCCAATGTACAATACTGTAAGGATCTGTATTTGTGAATATTGTAAATCATTTCAATTCTGTTCCATTTCTATCAAGCTTTAAGTCATTTATCTAGAATTACCAGCTTAGGGGATCCTGGGTGGCTGAGGTCATGATCTCAGGGTCATGGACCGAGTCCCACATGGGGCTCCCTGCTCAGCGGGGAGTCTGCTTTCTCTCTCCCTTTGCCTCCTCCCCCCTGCTCATTCTCTCTCTCTCTCTCTCTCTCAAATAAAGAAGTAAAATCTTTAAAAAAAAAAGAATTACCCACCTAGAAAATAACAAGTGTTGATAAGGATGTGGAGACATTGGAACCCTGTGTGTTGCTGACAGGAATGTAAAATGGTGCAGCCAATATGGAAAACAGAACAGTGACTCCTCAATAAGTTAAACAGCATTACCATATAATAGAAATTCCACTCCTGAGAGTATACCCAAGAGAACTGAAAGCAAGAACTCAAAGAGATATTTGTACACCCTTGTCTATAGCAGCATTATTCACAAGAGCCAGAAGGTAAAAACAACCCAAGTGTCTGGACAGATCAATGGATAAACAAAAGGTGGATACAGTGAAATTTTATTCAGCCTAGAAAGGAATGAAGTTCAGTCACAGGCCACAACACAGATGAACCTTGAGGACATTATGCTGGGTAAAACAAGCCAAACACAAAAGGACAAATACTGTAGGATTCCACTTACATGAGGTGCCTACACCAGTCA
>NW_022589728.1:6620799-6689513 GCF_004348235.1 Phoca vitulina | reverse complement strand
ACAAACAATCACGGCCACAGAGGGCTCACATGCCTGTGTTGGCCTCACTTTTCTTTGTTAAAAATAATAAAATAATGTCTAGTTTCTGTATAACACTGTGTCTACTTTAAAAATTAAGTACTTCTTTAAATTAAAACCCCAGATTTGGAGTTTTAGAAATGGATAAAAAAATTGTGTGTCTTCATTATAATACACTCTAAGGACTTACTAATAATTTCTTACTCACATTTCACATTCCCTGAAGGATTTGGAAATCTATCTGGCCAAAAGATGCCATGGACAAATGAAAAGTATCTACTGGAAAAATGTGTATTTATGGTAGAGTTAGTGGACTCAGTTCCCGGACAACACTCCCAACTTGGAAATGAAGAACTGTGAATAACAGCCTCTCAGTGATTTGAGATAGGGCTATAATGGCCATTGATTTTACTTCTTGATGATGAATTAGCTCTTGAAATTCTGGGTCAAACTTGTGAATACAGCAGAAGAAATATGTAGCTATCAAGAAATAGTCTTCAGGGGCGCCTGGGTGGCTCGGTCGGTTAAGCGGCTGCCTTCCGCTCAGGTCATGATCCCAGGGTCGTGGGATCGAGCCCCGCATCCGGCTCCCTGCTCGGCGGGGAGCCTGCTTCTCCCTCTCCCTCTGTCTGCCGCTTTGCCTACTTACACTTTCTCTCTATCTCTGTTAAATAAATTTAAAAAAAACTTAAAAAAAAAAAAGAAATAGTCTTCAACTATACATTAGTTTTGGCACAAAAAGAAACTTCAGGGAGTTGCTTTGATAATCTAGAAGTTTATTTCTTTCTCGCATAACAGTCTGGACCCAGCCAGACAGCCCTGGGCAAAGTGAGTGGCATTGCTCCATGAGGTTATCTTGCTACCCAGGCTCCTCAGATGGCTCTGCGTTCTCAACAGGTAGATATCATCTCAGGGTCCAAACAGGCTTCTGTAGTTGGTTGCCTTTTCCAGCCAGTTAAAAGTGGGAAAGAGGAAGAGGACATAAACAGCTTCCTGATATGAGGCAGGAGTAGCACATGGCTTCCATTTGCTAAGCACGGGTCACATGGCCACACTCACCTACAAGTAAGGTTGGGAAATGTAGTCTCTGTTTTGACATGTTCATGCCCACAAAGGGAGAATGGATACTGAGGAACCGTTACTAAGCTTTGCTACAAGCTGAGCCATGTTTTCAGAGCTTGATCAAGCAAAGATTTGTGAATCTTGATATCCAGGCTTCAGAGAATAAAACAATCAGAAAAGGTGATATACCTTAGTGGTTTTAATGGTAAGAAAGCTGGACTTTCTATTTCTAACTTCTAGAAAAATGGGCGATTTTTTTTTTAGGTAGGCTTCATGCCCAGCTTGGAGCCCAGTGTGGGGCTTGAACTCACTACCCTGAGATCAAGACCTGAGCTGAGATCAAAAGTCAGAAGCTTAGCCTACTGAGCCACCCAGGCAGCCCTGGGCAATTTTTTTGGTTTGCTTCTTACATGCTTACTTGTAGATGGAAAATGATAGCTTTTTTACAGGGCTATTATAAGAAATAAGCAATTCTAAGATATAAAAAATAAAAGCTTTCTGATTATGCTCAGAAAATAGAAAAGTATAAAGAAGAAAATATCGATATTCAGCAATCCTATCACCCAGAAATAACTATTTGTAAAAATATGTATACACATGTTTCTTACAGTAAATTTAGGATCATAGTATGTATACAACTTTGTATATAATTTACCATTAACATTATAGTATAAACATTGTTCGTATCATGAAAAAAATCTCTGAAAATAGAATTTTTAGTGACTCTCAATATAATGGGTTATTTTTTTCAAATATTTTTGGGACTTCTTTGTAAGTTTTTGTAGATTGAAAACAATGCTTCATCGTTAGATGTAGACTAGTATAACATGTATGTAAAGGGACCTTAGAGGTGGTCCTAATATAATATCTGCATTTTACAAGTCAGGAGGCTGAGGCTCATAAATGATAAATTAATAGCTCTATATTACAAAACAGTAATATCCTCTGTTTTCTGATTTCTGGTTTAGAATTATTCCACTGTACTACTACTCAACATGCATTATACCCCTTTAGAGAGCTTATGATCTAAGGAGGACACAAATAAACTTTTTCCTGTGTATCCTTCAAATGACAGCCCATAAAAGGCCTCCTTTATGAAGTCTTCCTGGTTCCCTGTGAGGTTTCAGTGTCCTTTGGGTCCTCCTGAAGCTGTGTCCAGTTCTCATGGGTGGGATAAGCTTACAACACATAGAACAATGGTCCTCAAACTTTCTGGTCTCAGAACCCATTCATATTCTTTTCTTTTTTTTTTTTTTTAAGTAGGCTTCACACCTGGTGTAGAGCCCAATGCAGGGCTTGAACTCTCAACCCTAAGATCAACACCTGAGCTGAGATCAAGAGTTGGACGCTCAACCAACTGAGCCACCCAGGCGCCCCGAGCCCATTCATACTCTTAAAAATTGTTGAGGCCCAAAGAGCTTTTATTTATGTGAATTATATCAACTTGTATTTTCCATATCAAGAATTAAAGCTGAGAAAGTTTAAAATACATATTTATTAAATCCACTTACAAGTGACAATAATAATTATATGAAACAAATAACTATAATTTCCCAAATGAAGAGAATTCAGTGAGAAGGGTGGCATTATGTTTTCTGCTAATTTCTTTAATATCTGACTTAATAGAAAGACAGTTGAATTCTCATATCTGCTTCTACATTTAATCTGCTACAATATGCTGTTTTGGTTGAAGTATATAAAGAAAAAATAATCTCACACATGTAGGTAGTTGGACAAGGGAAGAATAGATTAGTAGCCTTTTCAGATAATTATGGATATTCTCCTTTGATGCCATACCAAATTCAGCAAGTGACAGTCCTGATACCCCCAGTTTTATTGAGGTATAGTTGACACATTAAAACTGTATATAATTAAAATGTACGACATGATGATTTGGTATATGTATATACTGTAAAATGATTACCACAATCAAGCTAATTAGCACAGTTTCTTAAAGGTTAGTTGCAGAAGGAAGGCTAAAACCCCAACAGCAAACTTTGGGTACTCTGCAGCATTCAAATCCACTGGGCAAGCTCTCACTTTGGATGGAGCTTTAACTCATGTGTGCTCTTGTACCATCATGCATTGGTAATTTGGAAAATATTGGTTCTTTTTGTTCTGCAAATCTTCCATTTCATACACAATATCAAAAATTATGTTTGTTAATATTACTACTGACCTCATCATAAAAATCTTTAAGTATTGGGAAGTTCTAAAATTTTAATTTTCACTTGAAAGCTTGATTTTACATTGGCAGTAAATAGTGTCAGTTGGTTTCCTTGAGGTGACAGGTTCAATTGAGCTTATTTTGGGAAAAGAAAAAGAGGCTCTTAAATACCCAACTCTGAATAACCATAGTTGGTTTGCAATCTTTCTGTTAGTAAAAATGATGTTCCATGAAAAAACTGATTAGTTCAGTTTAAACTCAAATGATGACACAAGTATTTTTCTTTGAGACAATCATCACACTTTGGTATGCAGCAGAAGTGTTTTAAAAAAACTTTATTTTTATCACATAGTATTAAAAAGTTGTGCACTCAAGGGTTGATATTTAATAAGTTTAGTAATTGTTACTATTTAACAATGAAGCGAAGGGCTTACATGAAACTGGCTCTTTTAGAGAGAAACTGTGGTAATGAATTCAATGAATACTGGCACAATTTGGTGCCACTGCCTTGATTCATGATAAACACCAGCAATATTACCCACTGGTGCTTTTGCACCATCAGTACAAATATCCATGCAATAGAAAATGTCTAAGTATTATTATGAAAACGGTTTTGAACTTGCACACTCTTGGGAGGGTCTCCAGGATGCCTGGGCATTTGTGGACCACCCTTTAAGAACCTCTGTCCTAGAGGAAGGAGGTGAGGGTGAGGGACTGTGGGAAAGGTCAAGAATAGGGCTCTGAACTCTGACAGATCTAAGTACAGGCTCTGAAGGCACAAGCGGGTGATAATGGTCCCAAGCTGGTGATAAAAGCTGAGAGAGGCCTCTGACAAGCCTCATGCAGCACGCTCTGGGTAAAAAGGGGAGAGTGTCAAGGAGTGCAGAACTGAGTACCAGAGCTGGCTGGGAGCAGGCAGGATTAATTTGAAGGTGGTCAGCCATCAGCTTTATTGAGCTTAATTCCATTTGTGGATGGAGTAAGCCCTTAGCTAGAGGTGGTACTAGCACACTCTGTATTGTATTGTTTATCTGTTTATCCATAATGGTCTTCCCTCTGATTGGTAGCTTCTGGAGGGCAGGACCCATATCTACTCATAGCGTGGCTCAAAGTAGCTGCTTGATAAATATTTTCAGAATGGATAAAGATACATACAACATTGTTTATTGCCAAATGTGATAAGATCAGAGTACCTGGACTGGATATTAAAGAATACCTAAATAGAATAGCTTCAGGCAGAGAGATAGGGAGAGGAGAATAACACTGTGTCAGGCAAAGGGAGAAGTGCACACCAAGGAGAGTGATTCAAATGTTAAAATCTGCAAGGAGGTAGAGCAGAGCAGACTACATTCTGTCCTTTCCTGACCTGTTTCATGTCTACTTCCTTAGCTGACTTAGTATTTATGTGCACCTGGATGGGAACTGTGTGGATGGAAGTAGATTCCATTCCAAATGAGGAGCTTTAGTTGATCCTTTTAGAACCAAATGATGCTAGAAGACTTCATTTTTGTGCTTTGTGTAGAAATTAGAACCCAGAAAGCCACATCAACTAAATTCGACAGTAGAACAGCAGCATCTGTCTATAATCTCACATTTGATGGCAGAATTTGTTAGTCAAAGTCATATTTATTAGTAACCTCTATATGTTGGCTTTGGCTCATATTATTTTATTAACACACTATAACCTTGTAATATTATTTTACTGATAAAAATAGAGGCTCAGAGAAGTTAGATAATTTGTTCAAGGTCAAAAAGTGGGGAAAATTCAAGCCCAAGTTGTTCTAAAAGTGGTTGTGTTGGGAAGGAGATGAATCAGTTTTGGGGGGTGGGATATACTTTAATTTGAAGTGTTACCTTTGATACTACAGGGCAAGAGTTGTATTTAATTACTGGGAAATTTGAGAATTTCTTCCTGTAAATAATACTTAGCCATAACCTTAGGGCTCATTTCACTAGTCAATAGGGAATAAATTATCTACCTTTTAGAGGTGGATGAGTAGGTCGTAGGCTATTAGGCTGCTATTCAGCTAATTGCTTTTCTGATATACTAAATGGCTATTGGTCCAAAAGGTGAGCAGTTCACTTCTTGCAGACTGGTCAGATAAAACATAATATCTGTAATAATTATTATTAAGAAATGTATATTCATACTGGAAAAGGGGCTTGTCATGAGAGTGATCTGACCCTGCTGGGAGGGTCAACAGAGAAGTCATCAATAAGATTCTACTGAACATCAGTCCTTCATGGAAACCTAGCCACCAATTAAAGAGCAGAGGTAATTGCGTTATTTAATGGATATTTTAATTTTTACAAGCTATGAGTTTGTAGCTTGAAAAATGATCTCTTGAATGAATAATGTGCACAGAATTGATGTAATGAGTTACCATAGAAATCACGTTCAGTGCTATTAACACTGCTAATTATGTTGCATCACCCTTAATGTGTTTCATAAGTATAAATGTTTCCTTGCTGCTACATAAATCTGTGTTACTTTATAATCTAAGATCCAAGACTACTTTTCCTTTTGCTATGTTTTTTGATAAAGCAAATTTTTTAAAAGACACTCATCTTATACATTTAAACAAACATAAAACAAAACCAAATTCATGTTTCCTGATAGCAAATATCAGATTGGAATCTTATTACTTGGGTCCTATTTTTCATATTTCTATCTTTTACCTCATCTCTCTGACACTGCTTGAAGCCATCTGTCTGTCCATCCATCCGTCCATCCATCCATCCATCCAAACTTTAACACATTACATGAATTAAGCACCAAGTACATGCAAGGCTTTATGCTAGGTAGGCACCATGGGGCTTATAAAATAAACTACACACCATACCTCCTGTTTGCATTCTGGCAATAAAAATAAGACACACATATATATTACATATATAAGAAAAGTTTTGGTAACTGCTGGAAGGGTATGTGTGTAAAATGTTACTGGGGGAAATAAATCACTTCTGGATAGAGGTTGACATTTCCACCTAGATGTCTCACACTTAATAGGCAACAGTTTAAAGACACCTTATTATATACTGTTAAGGCATATCACAGCTCTCTTGTGCCTAGGAACATGAGACAGCACTCCAGCACTACCCTTGGGGGCCATTTTAAAGAGTGAAATCACCAATGAGAAACACAAAAATGCAAAAAATGTGGCACTAAGTAGAATTTGGAAAGGGCACTTGTATACATTATGAGACCTGAAACAAGAAGGTATTGTCACCTTGCCCAGCCACAGCTGGGAATGTGCACTTGGGTGACTCGCAGTTTTTACCTGTCTGGGCACATCTGCACATGACCATGAAAGCTGTGAGTACTGATTTTGGACTTACATAGAAATATTAGCAAATATTACATAGAAATATTAGCAATTTGCAAATCTGAAATCCACAATGAGAACCAACTGTACTTTCTGATATTTTGATGTGAGTCCAGGTTCATGTGGGAAATTTTGTACATACATGTAGTCCAAAGCAATTGAAATCTGATTAGAACTGTGTGGCTGGCTCCTCGTATAAACCCTTGATTATGTGTGAGTCTAATAAATTTCTGAGATGTTTTCAGCTCATATAAATACATATTTGTAGGAGGCAGTGAAGGACTCTGAAGGTGACAATTAACTAAACAAACCAAGGCATGGTGAGGTAGACCAGCTGTTGGTCAATTTAAGTCATCATGCACAGTGAGAGCAGAGTCTCCACAGCCAGGCATTCTGGATTGCCAACCAGCTCTGTTTCTTAGTAGCTGTATGATCTTTTGTGGAGAGAGATTTAACTTCTCTGTGCATCAATTTACTTATCCATAGAATTGGGGCAGTAATAACACTAATGTCACAGGGTTGTTGTAATAATTACATGAATTACATATGCTTCCATGTGCTACAGAAGTGCAGAACATTATTATTAATTTAATATTATCTGTGCAATGATTTAATACATAAGTGACAAATATGTGTCTTAAAGAAATATAATATAGAACCAATAGAACTTTCTGCAATGATGGAAATGTTTTATATCGACACTGTCCAATATGGTAGCCACTAGCCATATGTGGCTATTGAGCACTTGAAATGCGGCTAGTGTGACTGAAGAACTGACTTTTACATATTATTTAACATTAATTAACTTAAATTTCCTGTAAAATAGTAAAGGCCCGATACAGAATTTGGCCACTATGTCCTGGCAGTATTCCCTGGAGCTGGTCTAGCTATAGGCCTTAACTTTTTTCCTTAGGAGAAGTATACATGTAATGAATCAGAGCACATCAAACAATCAGAGCTGAGGAACATTCCAGCAGGATTCTGTAAATATTCCTTTGTTCTGACTTTAACATACCAGATGTCCTGCTCATGGCCATTTTGACTCCGACTAGAGCTTGACCATAAGGTGAATGTGCCCAGCAAGGACTGCACCTCCAGTGCCCCAGGGCATCTCCTAGTCTCTTTGAGCCCAGTTAACACAGCTTCTCCTGACAGTGCTAACCAGCATGATTTTCAAGGCCAGAAGGCATGCCCTAGAACATACCTTGTAAAATGGTTTGCTACCTTGTTGCTCCTCTGGAGCAAGTAGTGGTAACCTTAGGAGGGCATGTCTTCCTCTACACCTTGGAGCACAAATGTAAGGCATACAAGGAAGCCCAAACCCTGGGAGGCTGAGGGACCTGTCCATGCTATTTTTTTTTTTTTTTAAAGATTTTATTTATTTGACAGAGAGAGAGATAGAGAGAGCATGAACACAAGCAGGGGGAGTGGGAGAGGGAGAAACAGGCTTCCTGCCGAGCAGGGAGACCGATGTGGGACTCGATCCCAGGACCCTGGGATCATGACCTGAGCTGAAGGCAGATGCTTAATGACTGAGCAACCCAGGTGCTCTGTCCAAGCTATTATCATTAATAAGTGTCTGAACTGAAATCAGAACCCTCAGCTTTTGAGTTTTAATCCCTTTGATCATTCACTACATCACATGTGTTATGATGGCTGAACTTTATCCTCCCATCCCCAAATTCATGTTGAAGCCCTAAGCCCCAGTACCTCAGAATGTGATTGTACTTGAAGATAGGGGTTTTAAAGAAGCAATTAAGTTAAAATAGGTCATTAGGATGAGACCTAATCCAATATGACCAATGTCCTTATAAGAAGAGGAATGAGGGCAAACGAGCAAGATGGCAGAGGAGTAGGAGCCCTAAATTTCGTCTGGTCCCAGGAATTCAGCTAGATAGTTATCAAACCATTCAGAACACCTATGAACTCAACAGGAGATCAAAGAAAAGATTAGCAGCAACTCTCTGAACAGAAAAGCAACCACTTTCTGGAAGGTAGGACGTGCAGAGAAGTGAATCCGAGGTGATATACAGGAAGATAGACTGTGGGGGGGGGAGCCCCCATCACTGGCTACCGGCAAGTGATAGAGTAGCAGAGCACAAAATCGAAATTTTAGAAGTCTGCTCCACTGAGGGATGTCACTCCAGTGGCTAAGTGTGGGTGGAACCCTTGCTGGGACAGTGTGGTCTCAGGACCCTCAGGGTCACAGAAGGACCGGGGGTGCCTGAGTGTGCCAGAACTCCCAGGTATTGGAGCAGGGAAGCCAGCTACAAAGATGGAACCGAGGAGTGGGCTCTCAGCTTGGGGTTGCCATAAACCGTGATCCACGACACAGTCGGGCCACTGCTCTTCCAGCAGGGACCCAACAAGCGGCAGATCCGGGGAGATTCACCTTCCTCCCCCGGGAGGAGGGGTGCGGGAGTGCACCACAGGAATCTGCAGGGTTTGGAGACTCCAAACGGGGTCGTGTGCCAGAGATAGAAATGGTCAGTCACAGGCTGGGTATGCACAGAGTGCGGCCAGAGACCAGGGACACAGGAGTGATTGACTGCTTTTCTCTGGGGGCTCACTGAGGAATGGGGCCCTGAGTTCTCAGCTCTTCCAGGACCAGAGATTGGGAGGCCGCCATTTTCACACTCATCCTCCAAAGCTGTACGGAAAGCTTGCAGGGAACAAAAGCTCCTAAGAGCAAACCCAAGCAGATTACTCAGCCTGGCCACTGGCAAGGGTGGTGCAATTTCACCTTAGGCAAACATTTGAGAATCACTGCAGCAGACCCCTCCCCCAGAAGATCAGCAAGAACAGCCAGCCAAGACCAAGTTTACCAATCAATGAGAATGGCAAAACCCCAATGCTAGGGGAATACAGCACATAGAATTCATGGCTTTTTCCCATGATGCTTTAGTCTTTTGAAGTTAATTTTTTAATTTTTTAAAATTTTCTTTATCTTTTTCTTTTTCTATTTTTTTAGTTGAGCTTTTCTTCTTTCCTTTTTCAGCCAACATCTTATCAATTCCTTTTTTAAAATCTTTTTAATTTTTCATTTTTATGGTCATATTGTATCTCTTCATTGTATTTAACCTTATTTTTTGAATATATAGAATTTTGTTTTTCTTCAGAATTTTGGGATACAGTTTCTTCTAACAGACCAAAATATACCCTAAATCTAGTGTATGATGTTGTCCTAGTCTCCCACTTGATCACATTCTCTCATTTTTAAAAAAATTTTTTCTATTCTTTTTTCAACCAACTTCTTATCATCAATTCTTTTTTAAAAGCCTTTTTTAATTTTCATCTTTACAATCGTATTACATCCTTTCATTGTATTTACCCTTATTTTTGTATATATATTTTTCTTTAAAATTTTGGGAGGCAATTTCTTCTAATAGGCCAAAATACACCCCAAATCTAGTGTGTGGCTCTGTTCTATTCACCAGCCTGATCATATTCTTTTTTTTTTCTCCTTCCCCCCCCGGTTTTGGGATCTTCTGATTTGTTTAGTGTATATTTTTCTGGGGTCGTTGCTATCCTTTTAACTTTTTTTTTTTAGCATTTTGTTCTCTCATTCATCTATTGTCCTCTGGACAAAATGACAAGATGGAAAAGCTCACCTCAAAATAAAGAACAAGAGGCAGTACTGACTGCCAGGGACCTAATCAATAGAAACATTAGTAAGATGTTGGAACTACAGTTCAGAATGATGATTATAAAGATACTAGCTGGGCTTGAAAAAAAGCATGGAAGATACTAGAGAAACCTTATCTGAAGAACTAAAAGAACTAAAATCTAACCAAGTCGAAATCAAAAAGGCTATCATTGAGGTGCAATAAAAAATGGAGGCTCTAACTGCTAGGATAAATGAGGCAGAAAAGAAAATTAGTGATATAGAAGACCAAATGATGGAGAATAAAGAAGCCGAGAAAAAGAGAGATAAACAACTACTGGATCACGAGGGCAGAATTCAAGAGATAAGTGATACCATAAAGTGAAAAAACATTAGAATAATTGGGATCCCAGAAGAAGAAAGAGAGAGAGGGGCAGAAGGTATATTGGAGCAAATTATAGCAGAGAACTTCCTTAATTTGGGGAAGGAAACAAAATTCTATATATTCAAAAAATAAGGTTAAATACAATGAAGAGATACAATATGACCATAAAAATGAAAAATTAAAAAGATTTTAAAAAAGGAATTGATAAGATGTTGGCTGAAAAAGGAAAGAAGAAAAGCTCAACTAAAAAAATAGAAAAAGAAAAAGATAAAGAAAATTTTAAAATCCAGGCATCAAAATCCAGGAGGCACAGAGAACCCATCTCAAAATCAATAAAAATAGGTCAACACCCGACCTCTAATAGTAAAACTTACAAGTCTCAGAGACAAAGAGAAAATCCTGAAAACAGCTCAGGACAAGAGGTCTGTAACCTACAATGGTAGAAATATTAGATTGGCAACAGACCTATCCACAGAGACCTGGCAGGCCAGAAAGGACTGGCATGATATATTCAGAACACAAAATGAGAAAAATATGCAGCCAAGAATACTATATCCAGCTAGGCTGTCACTGAAAATAGAAGGAGAGATAAAAAGCTTCCAGGACAAATAAAAACTAAAAGAATTTGCGAACAGCAAACCAGCCCTACAAGAAATATTGAAAGGGTCCTCTAAGCAAAGAAAGAGCCTAAAAGTAACATAGACCAGAAAGGAACAGAGACGATAAACAGTAATAGTCACCTTAAAGGCAATACAATGGCATTAATTTCATATCTTTCAACAGTTACCCTGAATGTAAATGGGCTAAATACTCCAATCAAAAGACACAGGGTATCAGATTGGATAAAAAAACAAGACCCATCGATATGTTGTCTGCAAGAGACTCATTTTAGACCTAAAAGACACCTCCAGGTTGAAAGTTTGAGGGGATGGAAAACATTTACCATGCTAATGGGCACCAAAAGAAAGCTGGGGTGGCAATCCTTATATGAGACAAATTAGATTTTAAACCAAAGACTATAATAAGAGATGAGGAAGGACACTACTTAAAGGGTCTATCCAACAAGAAGATCTAACAATTGTAAATATTTATGCCCCTAACATGGGAGGAGCCAATTATATAAGCCAATTAATAACAAAAGCAAAGAAACACATCGACAACAATACAAGGGGACTTTAACACCCCCTCACTGAAACGGACAGATCATCTAAGCAAAAGATCAACAAGGAAATAAAGGCTTTAAATGACACACTGGACCAGATGGACTTCACAGATATATTCAGAACATTCCATCCCAAAGCAACAAAATACACATTCTTCTCTAGTGCTCATGGAACATTTTCCAGAATAGATCACATCCTAGGTCACAAATCAGGTCTCAACCAGTACTAAAAGATTGGGATCATTCCCTGCATATTTTCAGACCACAATGCTTTGAAACTAGAACTCACTCACAAGAGGAAAGTCGGAAAGAACTCAAATACATGGAGGCTAAAGAGCATCCTACTAAAGAATGAATGGGTCAACCAGGAAATTAAAGAACACTTAAAAAAAATCATGGAAACAAATGAAAATGAAAACACAACTGTTCAAAATCTTTGGGATGTAGCAAAGGTGGTCCTAAGAGGAAAATATATAGTAATACAAGCCTTTCTTAAGAAAGAAGAAAGGTCTCAAATACACAACCTAACCCTACACCTAAGGGAGCTGGAGAAAGAACAGCAAATAAAACCTAAACCCAGCAGGAGAAGAGAAATAATAATCAGAGCAGAAATCAATGAAATAGAAACCAAAAGAACAGTAGAACAGATCAATGAAACTAGGAGCTGGTTCTTTGAAAGAATTAATAAGATTGATAAACCCTTGGCAGACCTATCCAAAAGAAAAGAGAAAGGACCCAAATAAATAAAATCATGAATAAAGAGAGATATCAAACACCACCAAAGAAATACAAACAATTATAAGAACATATTATGAGCAACTCTATGCCAGCAAATTAGATAATCTGGAAGAAATGGATGCATTCCTAGAGATGTATAAACTACCAAAACTGAACCAGGAAGAAATAGAAAACCTGAACAGACCCATAACCACTAAGGAAATTGAAGCAGTCATCAAAAATTTCCCAAAAACAAGAGCCCAGGGCCAGATGGCTTCCCAGGGGAATTCTACCAAACATTTCAAGAAGAATTAATACCTATTCTTCTGAAACTGTTCCAAAAAATAGAAATGGAAGGAATACTTCCAAATTCATTTTATGAGGCCAGCATTACCTTGATCCCAAAACCAGACAAACACCCCATCATAAAGGAGAACTACTGACCAATATCCCTGATGAACATGGATGCAAAAATTCTCACCAAAATATTAGCCAGTAGGATCCAACAGTACATTAAAAGGATTATTCACCACGACCAAGTGGGATTTATCCCTGGGCTGCAAGTTTTGTTTAACATCTGCAAATCAATCAATGTGATACAGTACATTAATAAAAGAAAGAAGAAGAACCATATGAGCCTCTCAATAGATGCAGAAAAAGCTTTTGACAAAGTACAGCACCCTTTCTTGAGTAAAACTCTTCAGAGTGTAGGGATAGAGGGTACATGCCTCAATATCATAAAAGCCATCTATGAAAAACCCACAGGGAATATCATACTCAATGGGGAAAAATTGAAAGCTTTTCCCCTAAGGTCGGGAATATGGCAGGGATGTCCACTATCACCACTGCTGTTTAACATAGTACTAGAAGTCCTAGCGTCAGCAATCAGACAACAAAATGAAATAAAAGACATCCAAATTGGCAAAGAAGAAGTCAAACTCTCACTCTTAGCAGATGATGTGATACTTTATTTGGAAAACCCAAAAGACTCCACTCTAAAACTGCTAGAACTCATACAGGAATTCAGTAAAGTGGCAGGATATAAAATCAATGCACAGAAATCAGTGGCATTTCTATACACTGACAACAAGACAGAAGAAAGAGAAATTAAGTAGTTGATCCCATTTACAACTGCACCCAAAACCATAAGATACCTAGGAATAAATCTAACCAAAGAGGCAAAGGATCTGTACTTAGAAAACTATAGTATAGTTATGAAAAGGGATTGAGGAAGACACAAAGAAATGGAAAAACGTTCCATGCTCATGGATTAGAAGAACAAATATTGTGAAAATGTCTATGCTACCTAGAGCAATCTACATATTTAATGCAATCCCTATCAAAATACCATCCACTTTTTTCAAAGAAATGGAACAAATAATCCTAAAATTTGTATGGAACCAGAAAAGACCCCGAATAGCCAGAGGAAGGTTGAAAAAGAAAAGCAAAGCTGGTGGCATTCCAGTTCTGGACTTCCAGCTCTATTACAAAGCTATGATCATCAAGACGCCATGTACTGGCACAAAAACAGACACATAGATCAATGGAACAGATTAGAGAGCCCAAAAATCGACCCTCAACTCTATGGTCAACTAATCTTTGACAAAGCAGGAAAGAATATCCATTGGAGAAAAGACAGTCTCTTCAACAAATGGTGTTGGGAAAATTGGACAGCCACATGCAGAAGACTGAAACTGGACCATTTCCTTACACCACACACAAAAATAGACTCAAAGTGGATGAAAGACCTAAAAGTGAGATAGGAATCCATCAAAATCCTTGAGGTGAATACAGGCAGCAACCTCTTCGACCTCAGCTGCAGGAACTTCTTCCCAGAATCATCGCCTTAGGCAAGGGAAGCCAAGGCAAAAATAAACTATTGGGACTTCATCAAGATAAAAAGCTTTTGCACAGCAATGGAAACAACAAAACCAAAAGACAACCGATAGAATGGGAGAAAATATTTGCAAATGACATATCAGAGAACTTATCAAACTCAACACCCAGAGAATAAATAATTCAATCAAGAAATGGGCAGAAGACATGCACAGACATTTCTTCAAAGAAGATATCCAGATGGCCAACAGACACATGAAAAAGTGCTCAACATCACTAGGCATCAGGGAAATCCAAATCAAAACCTCAATGAGATACCATCTCACACCAGTCAAAATGGCTAAAATTAACAAGTCAGGAAACAACAGATGTTGGCAAGGATGTGGAGAAAGGGGAACCCTCCTACACTGTTGGTCGGAATGGAAGCTGGTGTAGCCACTCTGGAGAACAGTATGGAGGTTCCTCAAAAAGTTGAAAATAGAGCTACCCTATGACCCAACAATTGCACTATTGGGTATTTACCCCAAAGATACAAATGTAGTGATCTGAAGGGGCACGTGCTCCCCAGTGTTTATAGCAACCATGTCCACAATAGCCAAACTATGGAAAGAACCTAGATGTCCATGAACGGAAAACGAAGATGTGGTATATACACACAATGGAATATTATGCAGCCATCAAAAAATGAAATCTTGCCATTTGCAACGATGTAGATGGAACTAGATGGTATTTGCTAAGCGAAATAAGTTAATCAGAGAACGAGAAGTATCATATGATCTCACTGATATGAGGAATTTGAGAAACAAGACAGAGGATCATAGTCGAAGGGAGGGAAAAATGAAACAATACAAAACCAGAGAAGGAGAAACCATAAGAAACTTTTAATCTCAGGAAACAAACTGAGGGTTCCTGGAGTGGAGGGGGGTGAGAGGGATGGGGTGACTGCCTAATAGACACTGGGGAGGGTATGTGCTATGGTGAGCGCTGTGAATTGTGTAAGACTGATGAATCACAGACCTGTACCCCTGAAACAAATAATGCATTATATGTTAATAAAAAAATGCTAGTTAAAAAAAAAAAAGAAGAGGAGTGAGGATACAGACATGTACAGATGAAGAGCAGGCACAGGCACAGGGAGAAGGAGGCCATTTTCAAGCCAGGGAGAGAGGCCTCAGAAGAAACCCACTCTGCCCACATCTTGTTCTCTGACTTCTAGCTTTCAGAATTGTGAGAAATTTCTGTTGTTTAAACCACCTTGTCTGAGGTACTTTGTTATGGCAGTCTTAAGAAACCATTTCAACACCCAACCTCCAAAAGGACTTTTAAGCTAAACAAAATATTAAAATAATTCCACTAAGTTGCTTGTAGTTTTAATTAAATAGGTAACAGGTGATATTTCAGTAGCATATATGGCACTCACCAATGCTGAAGAATAGATGTGAGGATTGATTACACTTGCAGATCCATTTGAAATATTTTGCTTGAGAATGACAAGGAGTAATGAGGCAATGTCAGTTACTCTTCAAGAAGTAGCAACACTCAGATAGGCAAAGACCTGAAACATCGTTTTTGAGAGAAAGAATGAAAATGATATAGATGAGTACATCCCAGTATATGACTTGCTGGCCAAATTTAGTCCTTTTAAAGAACTGTAGTTTAGAATATAATCGTGCTATAATATAACAATACATATGCAAAACTCCTTGCATTTAAAATTGTTTGTACTCTATTTTGACAACTCCTGGATTTCTTCATTCGAGTCTCTTGATAATAAGTCAGAATTTCTAAAATCCCATTAACTTTCTCACTTTCTAATTCTCTCTCCAGCAGATCCATCATGGCCCAAAGGATGCAGAGTAGCTGATGGTGATGCCATTTTCTCTAATCTGAGGATCATGCAGATGGTGACAGTGTTTGGTGCGATTCTAGAATTTTAGGAAATGCAATACTTTATTGTCAGCAAGCTTGAGAGAAAAAAATCCAAGTAATATTACAAAGTAGTAAACCAATTTATACAATAAATTTTTAAAGAGAATGAGTTTGTAATAGCTAGCTTTAGCTGCTAAACAAAATGCCATACACTGGGTGGCTTCAACAGTAAATATTTCTCACTGTCTGGAGCTTTGAAGCCTAAGATTAAGGTACTGGTCAAATTGGTGCCTGGTGAGGACCCACTTCCTGGCTTGCAGAGTAGTTTTATCCTCACATGGCAGAGAGAGATAATCTTTCTCATCTCTCCTCTTATAAGGGCACTAATTCCACTCATGAGGGTTCTACTCTCATGACTTCATCTAAACTTACTTACCTCCTAAAGACTCCACTGCAAGTACCATCATATTGGGGATTAGGGCTTCAACATATGAAGTTTAGGGGACACAAACATTCAGCCCAAAGTGAGTTGAAAAGCTGTTTTTTATGATATATGCCTTTTCTTACATCCTGGAAAAAGAAAGTAAAAACTCACAGCATCATCACTGGTTATTTTCAAGATTTCAGATTATCTGCGAATAAAACCATGCCTTTCAAAAACTGTAGCTTGTGCAATTAGTATCAGTTTACACCTCAGAGTAGTTTATTAAGCATAAATTAGTTCTGATCTCAAAGCAAACCTTTAGTGGGATATTTAACTCATGTTTTTTGTAGTTCTTTATATTCAGTACGTAGCTGTATTTCATCTAGTATAGGAAAAACGTCAGTCCTCCTCCTGTGTGTCTCTTTTACCCTCACACTACCATCCTCACGCTTCTGACACCAGATATGTGGGGCTTTCCCCACAACAAGCAGCTCTTTGCAACACTAGCTGAGTGTTCTATAATTTAAGTCTATTCTGATACTATCTGCCTGGTGATAGTGGCAAATCCCACAGGTGAAGGGCTCTGTCCCACAAGACTATCCTCCCTTCAGATGCCATTTGCAAGTAGAAGCCCCCAGGTTACCCACAATTTCTGTCTGACTTGGCTATAAATTGGAGGTGACCTCCAATGACCTCCTATCTTTTGGATTTGATTATTTTCTAGAACAGCTCACAAAACTCAGGGAAATACTTATGTTTACCAGTTTATTAAAGGATATGGTAAAGGATACAGATGAATACCAGATTATAAGAGCTGTGTTGGCAAAGTATGCAGGAAGGGATGCAGAGCTTCAATGCCCTCCAGGGTGCCACTCTCCCAGCACTCCCACATGTTCACCAACCCAGAGACTCTCGAATTCCACTCTTTTTTGATTTTTATGGACATAGATCTGGTAGATCATTAATTCCATTTCCAGCCCTTCTTCCTTCTCTGGAGAATAGGGCTTTGGGCTGAAAGTTCCAAGTGTCTAATCATGGCTCAGTCTTTCTGGTGACAAGCCCCCCCAGTCAGGGGCCCACCTAGATCACCTCATTAGGAACTCTGTGTCAGAAACCGAGGTCAAAGATCAAATACTAGAACAAAAGATGCTCCCAGTGCTCTTACCATTTAGGATATTATAAGGGTTTAATGGAACTTGTAAATTCCATAATTTACACAGGAACTGGGGGCAGAGACCAATATGTACATTTTCTATTATCTCACAGTCTGAGTAGAGAATAGTGCAACTATTAAGTTGTGAATTAATCCACTGTAATTCCCAGTCCAATATGGCAAATTATTTTCCTAGCAAATTTTTCCATATATCCATCACCTCACGATGTCCTCATGACAGGAATATTTCTAAACTAAAAACTTATTTTCTAATTAAAACTTTTAAAAGTTCTTCACAATCTCTGATATACATAGATAGTATATATCAAAATATTAACAGATTACCCATAAAAAATGTGTTCTGTTTACAAGTCAGTCTGAAAAATGTTGGTCGAAACAAAATTGAAACTTCTTTTTTTTTTTACTATAGGAACTCTCAGTCTCTGAGTGTTATTGTGCCCTGTGGGCCTAAGGTACAGGAAGCTATAGAATACACAGTTTCCAAATATGTTTCTTATGAACGCTTTATCACAGAGTACCTATGAACATTTTGAAGGACACGTTTAAAAGTAGTGTACAAAATGGAACCACAAGGTGAGGTGGGATCTCCACGCACTTCTTAACTCTGCCCACATGTTTTGCTCATGATCTGCTTTTGCTCTGCAGTTCTACTGAGCTGTTGTAATTCCCAGGAGGCACCATGCTTTCTCCACATTTGTATATGAGGTTTCCTCTACTTAAATGTTCTTCATCCATTTCTTTGACTTTCAGCCTCTACTTATGTTTTAAGAATCTCATCTGAGTTTTATTCTTTCATGGAGGCTTCCCTGGCCTACAGGTGAGGCTTGTTGCTCAGTTCCCCTAGCATGGTGGTTCTCAAACTCAAACATAATTCAGTGTCTCTTACTGGGCTCAATAAAACATGGACTGTTGGGCTTCACACTAACATTTCTGATTCTGAAGTGGGGTCTGAGAACTTCATTGAGTCCAACTCACTTCAGATGGGGAAATAGACCCAGAGAGCTTCACAGAGGCAGAATGGTCCAGTCTGGGGATTGGAACACCTGGGTTCTTATGCACCTGCTCCTCTTACCAATCATGTGATCCTGAAGGAGAGCTTTAACCTTCATGACTCCCATTATCCTCTTCTTTAGAATTGGAATAATGATGTCTACGCTGTCTAGATATCCACAGGATCAAATGAGGCTATATGAAAGCAGGCTGCCAACTCTATATAAATTCCAGGCTTTATGATAAACAGGATGGTGTATTAGTTTTCTCAGTCTGCTGTAATAAACTACCACAAGCTGGGTGACTTCAGACCAGAGAAATTAATTTTCTCACAGTCTTGGAGGCTAGAAGTAAAATCAAGGTGTCAAGCAGGGTCATCCTCTCTTCCTAGCTTCCAGTGGTTGCTGGCAATCCTTGGCATACCTTGGCTTACAGCTGTAGCCCTCATTCTCTGCCTCTGTCATAACATGGCTGTTTTCTCTGTGTGTCTCTGTGTGCTAATATCTTCTTATAAGACACCAGCCATATTGGATCAGTGTCCACCCTGCTCTGGGATGACTTCATCTTAAGTTGATTACACTTGCGAAGACCCTGTAACCAAATAATGTCACATTCACAGGCACTGGGGTTAGGACTTGAACGTATCTCTTTAGGAGACAATTCAACCCCCAACAGCTGGTAGTTAACAGTTAACTAGGGTAGAGCTGACCCAACAGTTTGCCTGGGACTCTTTCTGCTATATGACACCAGATTTCACTTCCAAAATGATTTAATGCATATCTGTTTTCCATCCTTTCTCCCTCTGCTTCTCTGCTTGAAAGTTCAAGGGCTTCTGTGGTTACCTAGTAATGATTAGAACATTGCCAACACTGACCAGAGACTGGGAGCAGACCGATATAGCAGGAAATAGATGGATGGTGCCACTGGCATAGTGATGAAATTAAGAAAGAAGCAATTACATAGAGGAGGGAAGTGAGTCCCATTTGGTACACCCTCAGATTCAGGTGCTGGTGGGCCCAGGGTATAGTGAAGGCCTGGGGGACACTGAGAAACCAGGTAAAGGTGTGTGGGTCTGAGACTCAACTATGCACGTTGTGCCCACAAACATGTAGGAATGATAAGCTTTTGGGGGCAGTCTTTATACAGAAAAAAGAACAGAAGTGTGAGATCAGAGTAGTTTAGCTTTCATCTTATTGGTTGATATTTTCATTTGTTATCTGCATTGTTTATAGTAGTAGATCAAAAGCCAAGGTTATAAGATAATCAGTGCATTTATTTGTTTCAATATTTGTTGAGCATATAATGAATGCACAGGGCTTTGCTAGGCACTTGGAGTTTCAGAGATGGAATCAGATGTGTTCTACATTCTCAAAGAACTTACCATCTGGGGTTAGAGGCAGATATTAAAACCACCCAAGGCAAAGGGAAGTCCAGTCCTTTCTGAACTGGTACCCAGGGGAGGCATCATTGGGTAGGTGGCACCTGATACATGCTTTGATGAATCAACAGGTATCAGCATGTTGAGAGAGGGGATGGGAGGGTGCAGTCTGCTTTTCCTTCATCTCTGCCCCTTACTGCAGTGTGGTGGCCCAGAAGTAAACAGGTGGAGAAAGATGCAGAGATGTGTCTAGGGTCACAGTATTGAATGAGGTTACTCAATGAGAACTCGATAGAAGGCAAGGAGTTTAAGCCAAATAGAGAGAAGAACAAGAAGACTGATCTCTGCTTGGACATATTTTACAGTTTTGGGGGGAAAACTTTGTGATAAAGAATTTCAGGGATGAGATAATGCCTTCTAAATCCTTTGGTTGATCCTTTTGCAGGTTTGTATGTTGATTGCCCAAAAATATGGCTTTGTGAAGAATGTATATGGTACATTTATTTAAGTACGATTCTATAGCTGAAAGGATTAAAGAAAATCTGAATCAGTTTCAAAGGATTATAACAAAACCCTCAGAACATGCAGCAAAATTTTTTAAAAACTTGGCAGGGTTCTAAATACTATTGTGAAATAAATATTTTCGGTTCTAAGTTGGCCTCTGATTTTATTCTTCATGGCAACTAAGTCATATTCCCTATTCCCTTTCTTCACTTAATGTTACCTCCTATTTTCTTGCAAAACCAGAAATCACCAGACATGAGCTCCCTTACTGTGGTGCCTTTGACCTTTAGGCATATGTATTTCTCTGTTGTTCTCTCAAAGAATTACCTCTGTTACTTTTAAGTCTACCAGCTTACCTTGTTCTTTGGGCCCCTCATTCTCATGCCTCCTCCATGCTTGTCACATGAATCATTTCCCCATTCTGTTCTGTATTTGGTCCTTATATACAGGTTCCTTTACTGTTGTCAATAGCCATGCTTTAGGGCCCTCCATCCAAAAGCATGGGTTCTTAAATTGGATTTGTCTCCTTTCTTTATATAGCAAAACTTCTTGAAAGAATAGTCAATAAAAGCAATCTGCACTTCTGAACCTTATTTGTTGCCACCTCCAACACATTAAGCATGGTCTTTGTCTTGAAATGTTGGTGGTAACCAGTTCCCACACCTGTCAGTGGTAAAGGCCTCTTCCCAGCCTCGTCCTACCTGATTGTGTGCAGTACCTGACACACATGACTGTCCCATTCTTCCCAAACCTCTCCTGACACACCTTCCAAAATACTACTTTTTTCTGGCTCATAAATTGAACAAATGAATACACATTTTAGAGGACCTATTATGTGCAAGCCTCTGTACTTGTCACCAGGAATACGGTGATGAAAACTGTCATTTCTACAAGCTACTCAGATTCTCCTAGGAAGGCAAGAATCATTCAGTGAAACTACAGCTGCAGCTGATCTCCCTCAGCCTCATCCCTGCGTTTTCTTCCCCTGACACCTATGCAGAGCTGGAGTTGCCCAACTTCCCAGCTGCCATTGGCTTTCTCTTCCAGGTAGTCCAGTCAACTCCCATCAACTTACCTCTTATAGGTGGATGGCTACCAATGTTATTGCTTCCAGTTTAGACCTCACTCTTGGAATCCAGACCTGAAGATTTACTTGTGGATTAGGCATCACCACCCAGTATGCCCACACACAATGAACCCAAAGCAAAATTCCCTTCCAGAGCTGTCTCCTTTATTCTCAGTAATGACATTGCCATTCATTCAGTTAGCATGTTTGGAAATATCACAGGTTTCATGTCCTCCTTTCTCTGCAACAAATCAATTAAATTGCTCACAAAATCACCTCCTCAGCCACCTTCCTCAGTGAACCTTTTCTCCATCCCCACTGTTTCTTAAGGATAGTCTAGGTTATGTAGAGGTCTAAAGTTAATTCCAAACTTTCATCAGCTCAATACAGAGAAGATCTATGTCTCCCTTCTGGCCTTTACTCCCCATTGTCACTGAGGGACTCTGGCAGAGAAAGGTCCCCCTCATCCTGTAAGGCCACCTCCTCAACACATGGCTGGAGGATTTTCCATGGAAGGATTTGAGCAGGGCATTTCAGTGCCCAGCCTGGATGTGACACATGACACTTCCACTTATAGCGCAGTGGTCAGAACAAGTCACATCTTCTAAATTGCAGGGATGCTATGCAGTGTAGTTATTGACAGGTCCAGGAGAAAGCAGAACTGGATGTTCCTGAGCTGTACCTGTTATGGGCTGGATTGTGTCCTTCCAAAATTTATATGTGGAAATCTTAACTCCTAGTACAGCTGACCCTTGAGGAACGCAAGAATTTGGACTCCAACTGCCTGCACAGTTGAAAAGCTGTGTATAACTCCCCCAAAACTTAACTAATAGCCTGCACCTGTCTTTACAGAGTTAATTAAGGGAAAATGAGGGTGTTCAGATGGGTTCAATCCAATCTGCCTGGAGTCCTTACAAGAAGAGGAGGTTGGGGCACAGACACAGGGAAGACCATGTGGGGACATAGGGAGAAGACAGCCATCCATAAGCCAAGAAGAGGGACCTAGAGCAGTCGTTCATTCAGAGCTCTTATAAAGAACCAACCCCACTGACACCTGCTCAGACTTTTATCCTCCAGAACTGTGGGAAATAAATTTCTGTTGTTCTAGGCCACCCAATTTGTGACACTTTGTTACCGCATCCCTAGTGAACTAATACACACACCCACTCACATACCTCAGGCCCTCTTACCTTAGTGTTGGGACGTTGCAGTCATTTCTGCTTTTCAGTTTATGTCCAGACTTGCACCATAGAGGCTGAGCTTCAGTTGTGCCCTTAATCAGGAACCTAGCTGGGATCATGTGGTCTACAGGACAGTATTGCCAAAGTAGATTCCAGGGAACCCTAGTACCATGAGTTGTCTTCTTAGGGAGGTTTGGAAAATATTGAGTTGAACAAAGTTAAACAGGTTTCTTTACTGTAAGATTGTTCAGAGCCTTTAATATATTCCATGCATTACGAATCTCCTAGAAGGAAATCTTATAAATTGTGTTCCAGAAGCAAAGATAAATTCATCTGTTGAATAGAACGTGACCCTTTTTTAAAATTTTAGGTTATCTGGGTTCAGATTGTTTTTGCCTTTGAAGTTATCTGGGTTTCTAAAATGAATTTGCACACAGAATCCAGTTTTCTCCCAGACCCTGATGATGGGTGAAATGCACAACCTTTGGTGTGACATGCAAGAGTCTTCAGACTTGGGCCGACTGATTTTGGACACCTCATCTCCCTCCATTCCTCTCTAGGGCAATGCTTCCATCGCATAAAAGTCCTTCCGATCACTTAAACATGGGGCGTGCCTGTGGAGATTGGCTGCAGGAGCCTGATTGGCCGAGAGCTTCTAGCTTCTATACCTTTGCACCCCCTGCTTCCTTGGACTGCTTCCGGTAATGGTAAAGAAATAAAATAGTGGGAGTATAAACAGTTACATCTTTCCTGAAGGGCAGTTTGGTATGTACTAAAATTCAAAATATTCCCAGGTGTATTTTCCACTTCTACAAATATAACTGAAATAAATTATTGGCAGGCAAATGTAAAAAAACCTACTTATACAAGGATGTATACTACAGTAGAGTAGATCACAGAGACGAACAGGAAATGTCCTAAATGTAAATCAATAGAGGATTGGTTAAATAAATTATAATTTATCTATTTAGGTAAGTACTATATGGCTATTAAAAATGATAGTGTAAATTATATTTACAGACCACTGAAGATGAAAGATGTCCGGGACATAGCTTTATTTAAAAGAAGACAGGCTTGCAAATGATATACTAGTTTTAGAAAATCTTTTATGGACATATATTATATATTTACATGCCCATGTGTGTATATATATGCACCTAGGAAATGTGCAATAAGATATATATCAAATAATAACAGCTCTTATTTGTGTCTGCTGGATTTTGCAAGTGCTTCTCTCTTTATTATTTTCTGGAGTTTTGTTAAGATTCTGTGCTACTTCCATTTCTAAAAGGAGAAGAGCCTCTAAAACGAGGAGCGATTTTCCTGGTCTGCGGAAGGGTGTGTGGAATCCAGTCTCTGAGGAAGGAGGCCAGACTTAAGAACCAACTTATGTTGCTGTGTTGAGAGCTTAGCCCAAGGTTCTAACCTTAAAGTTGCCAGCTCAGCCTTGGTTTTGAACGAAGGGCAGAGTTTCATGACTGGAGACTGTTTATCTTCTTTCATATTTGTTAGTATGGTCAGAAACCTCAGATCTTCCAGCCTCAAGCTTGGAGGGCAGTGCTGAATCAGTTGATGCTGAAACTTTGTTTGAGGCAGTTTTTAAAATCCAGGGTAGGCAAAACTTCTCTGCTGATAAAAGGCATCAAATGGCTTGTACATTTTTAGCAAATTAGCACAGAAGAGAGGGGAGATAAACTACAGGCCAATTTGACATTGGAGCAGGCTTCCATCAGAGCATATTAACTCATTTTACCCCAGATGAGTTGGAACTGGTTGATTTCTCCTTTTAATCCTAAAAGGACAGTTTTCTTTGTGTGCTCTTCATGACAGCCAAGTCCTATACTGACAGCTTTCAGTAGGTTTATCTTAGAAATGCCTATGAACTAATCTAGCTCATTATATATATCATATTTACATGAGATATATAGGGATTTTTAGCTTTTACCACCTGTGTAGCTAAAATTTTTATTTTAACCTAATGATAAATGATATATGCATATGTAAAACATTCAGACAATGTATTTAAAATAAAAAGTAAAAGGTCTTGCTTTTAATTTCATCCCCACCCTTTCACTCCCTGGAGGAAATCACAATGAAATGCTGTCTTTCCAGACACATGCACCAGAATTCTTCTCCCACAAGACTTTCAATGTGATTTCAAAAAAATGAAAAACTCAATATTATAGACATTAATGGCTGCATGATATGGCACAATGTGGGCATGCCATCATTTATTTAACCATCCCCATGACAACTGACGTTCACGTTGTCTCCATTTATCTTCCTTTAAAATTAATACTTAAAGTACATCTTCCACACACATACTTATGTAAGTCTAGAATCTTAGATGGGGAATTGTTGAGACAAAGGTGTGGGCATTTTGATGGACCCTGCTGGTACTGTCACGAATCAGCAGAATTTATGAGGCACTTGGGAGCACTTCACAACCTGGGTGGGAACATTTCTTTCTCCCCACCCCCTTTGCTCTGCCTCTTTGAACACGCACAGAGGCTGATGAATGAGAACACCAAGGTCAAACTCGTTCATTGAACTGGGAACATGATCAGTATATTCAGTCCCTTCCTGGGGAGTTCCTAAAGCACAGACAGGCCCTCCTGAGAAGCACATGTGTTCCTATAAGGACTTGCGGATCTTGACAGTATTGAATGGCTTCTCAGGACACATTTAGGCTCAATGTGCTTTTAAAATCAGGAACAAAAGAACAATGAGCTTAATGGAACTGCTGCTTCCCTTAAAACTATTTGCTACTTTAGTTTCAGATATCAGTCTTAGAATGTCACATTAGAATTTTATTTTAAAATCTGTGATAGAGAATCCTTTATCATTCATAGGAAGCCTCTTCTGGGTGTGGGCAGAATTAAAATAGCAGCCTAAAAGCCATGAAAACATCAGCTTAACCCAGTATGTGTGCTCCTGTCCTGATCAAACATCGGTGTTGGGGGAGTTAGGATAGGAATCTCCCTTGTGGCTCCATCAGGATGAGTTGGGCTCCTCAGAGATCATTTTATAGTGTGTAGAGTTTTACAAACAATCCCATATGCTATAAATAATAAAGATTGGCTGACTTCTGTTTTCCCACTCCCTGATATTGTCAACATTTTTGGTGACGACAATTTCAAAGCTTGGAAGTGTGTTGAAATAGAGAGGTGGATTCCAATTGTCTACTGAAGTCATGGATCTGGACAGATAGTTGTTTAATTTGTTGCAGAATAACAACATTGTGGAGTAAAATCAAGAGTGCAGAAGTTGTTATAGTCGGGCCATTTCAGAACAAAGCCAGAGTGTTGAAGGTTGATGGAGAAAACTCATTCATGTATAAATTGATTTAATCAAAATGTATATATAGAACACCTAGTAGGTACTGTTCTACATGCTGGAGAAAAAGAGATAAAGTCCCCGCTCTTGTGGATCTTCTGTTCCAATGGACAGAAGTGTGACAAATATGCAAAGAAGTTTACATCAAAAGTAGAGAACCACTCCTCTGAGATGCTCCGAGTTGATGACTATCTCTGGAAGGAGGTACTCTCAGTAGGGAATATGGAGCACTAAGGCTGTGGGGGGATGGAGTGGAGTGTGGGCAACTCCAGATGTTTCCTTTGATTTACGGGATGATCTAACTTTTCTAATCCAACCAGCCTTACCTTGACTTTTTTCAGCGTAAAATCATGGTAGCTACAGTGCTTGCTTCAGCAGCACATATACTAAACATGGTAGCTAGCAGACAAGCAGTGGCACTCCCAGTGCCTTGCTTTACTGGCAGTCCCGACTGCAGCTGAACTGTCAAAAGCCAGTTACTCAAATGACATTGACTTTGCCAGCTGGGCTCTCAGTGCCTCATTTCCTGATGGAGCTATCAAAGGGCGAATGAGAATTCTTTTCCGGTCTCAATGATAGAGATGTTTTCTTCTTCACACACGTCCCTTGTTTTACTGATAATGAAACTCATGGATACGGACACTGGCTGATCGATTTATCCTTAAGTCTTAATTGTCTGGTTTCACTGGGGACCAAACTATTCTTGGATTTGTACAGTGGAATGCAGATAATAACTTTGAATTATTCCAAATAGGTTGGAACTGGGATATGTGTATATGTCAATTGATCCAACACATATCTATTGACTCCATTCTGCTAGAGCTAGGATACAAGGAGAATCAAGGAATAACCCCTGCATTGAGGTATTTACCATCCAATGTGATTAAAAAGGTTACTGTAAGAAAAGTTGCGTGGGTATCTATGGAGTCCAGTGCTTAACGTCAAGTGCTTCTTATTCCAACTGCATGTTCAATTAGTGGTGTCTTCATTTAAATTCAAAGCTGTCATGATATATGATAGGAAAAGCACTTGCCCAGGAATCACAGAATAAGCACCCAGATTTGGTACCGATTAGTTCAGTAAATGTATTAGGACAGGATAGCTGCTGTAACAAACAATCCCCAAATCTCACTGGCTTAACAATGAAAGATTTATTTTTTTGTTCGCATCAGAGTTCAGGGAGGGGCAGGTGTATATATGGTGAAGTTGTGCTCCTGTAGGCTCTGCCATCCTCTACGGCCTTGAAGTTCATCCCTGAACACCCTGAATCTGGTTTGGGAAGACAAGGGAAAAGAGAAGGTAGGGGACTAAGCAGGAGTTTTATGGGTCAGCATGGAGAATGTGAGTGTCTCTTCTGCCCACATTCTATCCAGAGCTGAGTCAAAGGATCACACCTAACTTCAAAGGAGATTAAGAAATATATTTGCTGTGTACTCAGGAAGAAAAGGAAACGGTTGGAGAGCCTACTGACAGTAATTGCTAGAGGAATCTTGCAGAAATTGCCTGGATTAAGGATCTGCTACCTGTGAGAGTCTTTATGTTGCGTAGGTCCTATAAGGAATTTCATACTATTACTCCTATCACCAAATTTACAAACTAGTTATAAGAATAAAAGACCCATACAAAGATCACTGTAAAAGAAGGCAGTATGTATTAATTGTTTGAAATGGGGAGATAGTATAAGAATGTACTTTAAGGGGATGCCTGGGTGGCTCAGTCGTTGAGCGTCTGCCTTCGGCTCAGGTCATGATCCCAGGGTCCTGGGAATGAGCCCCGCATCGGGCTCCTTGCTCAGGGGGAAGCCTGCTTCTCCCACTTCCCCTGCTTGTGTTCCCTCTCCTGCTGTGTCTCTCTCTGTCAAATAAATAAATAAAATCTTAAAAAAAAAAAAGAATGTACTTTAGGAATTACGGGGGAGAAAAGTCCCTTCTGGACACAGGGGAGGCTAATATCTCCAACTGAATGTGAATTGGGTATCTGAAATTCCACATGACCCAAAGTGACACACTAACGACTCTTCAAACTTGTTCTCTCCCTGCTACAATCAACTTGGACAAGCTGTATCAAGTCGAAACCCTCCCTGTTCCAAACTTTAAAACAGGGACACTATCTCAAAGGATTATGGTGAAATTCATTCAACATTTATGAAGCCTCTGCTCTTATGTTAGTTTCTGTCTAGGCACTGGGGATGCAATATTGAAAAAAATAGACAAAAATTCCTGCCTTCATGGAGTTTAATGGAGTGTGCAATAATTTATGAACTGGAAAATGCAATGCAAATGCTCACCTGCAGGCCTTCAGCAATACCTGTGTGGTCCTAGAATGACCCTGCCATGGGGGCTGTCCTATCTGGGTTGCTGGGAGAATCATGAGCTGTCTGCATACAGACAGATGCCACAGCTCCACACCAATGGGCACATCTCCATGTGGTCACTATGGTGAAAGCTGCCTGACAGCAAACTAACACCTGCAATTCAGATCATTAGCTCTGGTGACTTTTGATTTGAGCTTTGTATTTAAAGCCACCGCAGCTTGTCTTTAGCTATAGCTTTTCAATACGTACATCATGTTCCTCCTAACTGACAGACACAAGTCTCCAATTGTGCTGGCTTCTGCTGCTTTGGAAGGTAATGGTTTCTCTCAGATGTCTCTCCCATGCCAACCTTGATGCAAAGGAACCCTCCAAATTCAGTTACAACCCCCTCCCCAAATCCAAAAATCCCATCTGGCTGTTTTTGTGTATTGTAGTGAAAGACAAACAGGTGAAATTTCTGTTTATTTGCAGAGGTGTCATATCTTCTCACTTGGGGGTTAGGTTCTAAAATCCACACATAAAGTCAGCCAAAATCTCATGTGGACAAGAATGCCCTTGAAAGTCCCTTTGGAAGGGCCTTGTTAGGGACCGATGTTGTCTCTCAGGGGTCCAACACTGTGTATTTTTCTATCCTTTTTGCAGTTGAGCGTTTGATGTTGACAGAAAGGATGTTGACAGAAATGAAGCATCTTCACCCTTCTGACAGCAGAATTTCATTCTTCTGACAGCAGAATCACAGTCAGGAAGCTCAGGCTGTGAGAAGCTCTGAGAAATGAGACTCCCGGAGAGGATCCCAACTGTGGGCTGACTTCTCCCCTCTGCCCCTCGAGGCTCTCCTGGGCTGGAGTGGGGTTCTGTGTTCATTGGGTGAAACAGGGAGGCTCTTCTCTCCACTGTTTAAATTTGCCCCTTCTCCTAAGGTCCTGTGGTTGAATATGTATGAGCACAGCACTCACTGCTGTCCCCCTGCCTTTCCACTTGCTTGGAAGCTTCAGAGTTTTCTTGCTTGGCCTCCCAGGACACATTTCAGAACTGAGTCTAAATTCAGTTAATGGAGTAAGGGTGGAGATGCCCAGGGAGTACAAATGACTGACTTTATGAAGGGTGGGTGGTGGTTTTCCTAAGAATAGAAAGCTGAATGTTCTCGGGGTGGGGGAGATGAAAGACGTGGAATGTGAGATTTGGGGAGAGAATGTTGGAGGATGACTTTTAGGATACCCTGCTGTGTCTTGCAATGTAAACACGCCTTTGATGTCAGCAGATGGGACACTTGTTCCCCCAACGTTCGGTCCCCTCCCTGCAGTGCCCTGCTGGAGGGGGCACCGTACCTCTCTGTCTTGTTGACATCCAGTGACTTTTCGGGGCAATGAACTATGAGCAGAAGGGCTGTGGTTCACCTCTGGGAGGAGCTATGGGAGGCTGCCCACACTTGGGCATGGTCTTTCCTGATCCTACAGGGCCAGGCCCATCCCTTTGGGCTTTGGGGTGAAGGTGACATGCAGCAGAGCAAAATCAACCTAGGACGGGCATGTAGCTAGGGCCAACAGCACTGAACATTTGTTGTACACACTGAGTTTCAAGGACGGTTTGTTACTGCTGTGTAACTTGGCCTGAACATGTTGATATAATGTCTCTTAAAGAGATTTCAGGGAACATTAAATTTCTTCTCAGGTCTTTTTAAAAAGCAGCCTGCTGTTTCTTTTGAATATGACTGGTTGTGAGTAGCACGAGTTAGCTCAGTTTTGTCAAGTTATTGTCAAATAAAAAACAAATCAGGACTTAAGAGAGACTTTGTTTGAAAGCATTATTGCAAAGTGGGGGAGGGGAACTCTTGCAATGGTGGGGTGTGCTCTGAACAAGAGGTCAACAAGGGTCTCAAGGGTTAAGCAAAAGGGCTTTTCTTTTATATGGAGAAGTAAACAAGGCTAGAAAGAACCAGTCATAATGAAGTGGGATCAAAGGGTGGCTTGATTGGACAATAGATCAGAGAAGGTCTTCTCTAGACATCAGCCTTTTCTCCTGAAGATCTGTCTGCTGGCTCAGGTTGAGGATGAGCCACGGTTCAGGGACTTGGGGGAAGGAGAGGATCTTAAATAAGTTTGACTAACAAGCCTTCTGTTCCGATTGATCATGGAGGGCAAATGTACAACTCATCACTTCTGAGGCAAAGATGGGAATCTGGAAAGTCTGTGTCTGGCCCTGTCATAGATAAATAAGAGAGGCAACCATGAATCTTATCTAAATCATTTGTGGTGAGGGTTCTTTGAAGTAGGCATTCCTTAACACAAAGAGGGAGGGAGTTGTTTCTTGACTTTCCCATCTCCAGGATCACAGGCTTAAGTAAAGTTCCATGTTGTTATTAAAATACTTCTAGGGTTGAAAATAATTTTAGAGTCGAGTTTAACCCTGTCATTTTACTAATGAAGAAACTGAGGCCCAGAAAGATTTTTTTCCACCAAATTCATATAGCGGTTAAAGGCAAAGAGAAGAACATACGAGAGAGCTTCTGATATTCAGTACTATTCTAAATTTTGTGAGTATAAATATAGGATTGCTATGAGATGCAAAGGAGATAATTTTGAAGATTCTTTGGTAAATTGAAAGCAAGACATAAAATAAGCTTCCAGCATCTACAGTGGACATCCGTTCTTCATCTCGGCACTCTGCCTCCCTTACCTCACTCTCCTGTTCTCCCAGGGCATTTACCTTCTAACGCATTTTATTTACTCATTGTGTGGGTTTATTGTCTGTCTCTCGGCACCAAAATACAAGTTGTATGACAGACAGGAGTTTGGTTTCCCATTTTGTTTACTAATGCATTTTTAGGGCCTAGAATCTTTCTTGGGGGTTAGGCATTCTGTAAATATTTATTGAATAATCAGTGATTATTTATTGAATAATTTTGAGATAAATCTCTTCTTCAACATCAGCTCTTTGGTAGATGTATTCAGTCATCTGGCAAATACTGATGGAAAGCCTTTTCAGAGTTGTACACATTCTTTCAGGATCTGGGAATCAAGGGGTCCCTTTGAGGTTCTAGAGGGGAAGCTTGACAGCAGTTAGTAACTGTTGAACAAGGAAAGTCTCAGGAGTGACCCCACAATGCAGAGAATTAACAGGGGGTGGGTGTCTCTCTTAGGCTGGGCTCAGGGGAGAACCCTCGGGTTGTCATATTTAAGCTGATGTTAAAAGACCAAGAAGGCAGCCAGTAAACCAGCAAGAAAAGCACTCCAGAGAACAGCCCAGGAGAGTTAAGCTTTCCTGTGATGTACATTTCCATAGTGCTTTGTTTATTTCTAAGTGCTTTTTTATCATTATCACCAAGAGCCTTTAAGAGTTAGATTTTTGTTATCACAGTGTCTGGCTTATTAGAAAGGGCTTTAAAGTATGCCTCCAGTCTAGAATTCTGTCCTTTGTGTTTATCTGAGCGAAGAACAGCTAACCTTTGGAATTTCTGTTTTAATTTGCATGAAAACCTGGGCTTGTAATGAATCACAATGAATGGCAGTGAATTGAGAAAGGCAGATCTGATATACATAAATACATACATACATACATACATATATTTTCCCCCCAAATCTTCAGTATATGGTTAGAAAATGTTATATATGATCTGTACTTACTGTGGGGTTGGAGAGGGGTAGATCGGTCAGATCTTATAGATTCAAAATATATCTAGCTTAAAGATGATAAAGGGAGAATCAAAATTGATTTTTATGAAAATATTAGGAAAAAGGTTGAATCAGTTGACACATAAGTGAGACAGTTACTAAAAAGGTATTTAAAAGAAACTGGGGGATAATAAGAATGATCATTTTAAAAGCCTTTTTTTTTTTTTTTTAATTTTATTTATTTGAGAGAGAGAGAGAGAGAGAGAGAGAAAGAGCATAGGCAGGGGTGAGGGGCAGATTAAGAGGGAGAAGCAGACTCCCCACTGAGCAAGGAGCCAGACACGGGACTTGATCTTGGGACCCTGAGATCATGACCTGAGTCCAAGGCAGACGCTTAACTGACTGAGCCACCCAGGCGCTCTTTAAAAGTCTTTATGATTAATGTCAAGTGCCAATGTGAAATGAACAAATCTTTTTGAAATTTTAAAGAAAAGGGAAAAGAACTTTATTTGAGTCCAAGTTAGGACAGCTGCCCGAGATACACAATCTTCATTCATAAAGAAGAGAATGCTCTGGGGAAGGAATATTTAGTGCAGGGTTATATATATTTTATTTTTTACATAAAGTTACAAATCATTATGATGAAAGACATTCCAGAAAGTTACAGACATTATCTTATGCTTTTAGTATGTGCAATGCTGCATGGCTCCAATCTTATGGGAATTTAGGGAGGTTTTATTCTTATCTTTATATTTGAAATGTTTCTTTCTTTGCTAATAAAGTGGATGTACAGGGTGTGCTTGGGGCAGAAATAGAACCCATGCTTTGAAGTTTGATCAAATCATTCTGACCTTGGTAAAATGTGTAAACTATAGCTTCCCTGGGACCCCAGGAATAGGACATTAAAGTTGAACATTTATTTTATCATAAGCTGGAAAAGAGTAACACCTTTTACAAGGCTATACTTTAGTGTCTGCCTGCATATTTGTCACATATAAACCTGGACATTTTATGAAACATTTATAAACATTAAAATATATTGATAAAGTGAAACATGATTCCTGTAGCGTCCCCCGAGTAGCTGCTGACAGGTCTGTACAATGATTTCTAGGTTATGTTTGCAGTGATGAATCTGAATCACTGTCAGAAAAATTCCTTTATCCATTCATCAGGTATATTCTGAAGGCCTACTGTGTGCCTGCCATGGTCTGCGAGGGGCTGGGGATACAGAAAGGAAAGTTACTATCCCTATCCTTGGTTAGCTCAGCAAATAACACAAAACTTCTTAAGTGCTATGTGATCATCAAAAAATCATCTGGAGTTCTATTTGTTGACACACTTTTCAAAGTGATATGTAAATACATGGCCTATGAAAATGTCAAAACAATTCTGCGAGTTAAAGATTACACTCCACTCCTGTTTGATGAAAACTAGTTCTCCTATAGAGGGAGGGGGTGCCCCAGAGCAGCAGAGACCTGGCTTTTCATGCTGGTCCTGGGCTTACCCAGACAGAAAGTGGACTGATGCAATGTAGAGAGAGTTCTAATCATGCTAGTAAAAACAGAAAAGATTTGGAGAGTTAATAAAAATAAATTAAAAATTTAAAAATTACATAAGCCTTTTCATGTTGTTGATTTTTTGTTTTTGTTTTTTTAATCAGGAAAGAAGTGTCTGTGATTTCAGAGGATACACAATCCTTATCTCTCTCTCTCTTCCTCTCTTTCCCTGTGTTTTCTCATAGTTCAAGCCTTTGTGGAGTTTAATGACATTTATTGTATAATTTTAGTTTCACTGTAGAATGAATTTTCTACATTTTAAAAGAATCAAAACACTGCGAGCCCTGGGAATTTGCAGTCTCCTGTTTCCTGCTGCCTGCTTTCAGTGAACACTTGCTAGCGTTGAAAACCTTAAATAAACAAAGTCAGTCTTTTGAGATGAGATCGCTTGTGTGCCTGTGATTTGCCCATGGACTCTGTCAAACACTACTATTTTCATAATGACATTTTCTAGCCCAAATGAAGCACATATTGAGTTGAGCTCCTTTCTTTTCTTTTTTTTTTTTTAACATCAGATTAGAATGTAATGCATGCCCATACAGCTTTAAACAAACTCAAATAAAAATCGAAACTTCCCAAACAGATGTGTCAGGATTGACTATTTCTTGTACAAAGATTCATCTGGAAGTTTGCATTTGTTTACTCCTTACAGTCTGCGGCCTGTATTGCTCCTTGAAGTGATCTTTCAAAACCCAGATTCACCTCTGATGCTTATTGTCCTTCCAAGACTCCCCTCTACTTATTAACCAAATACCTCAACTTGATAGAAAACCTCCTTCCAACAGAGCTCTGGTTGGCTCTTCAGTGGAATTCTGGTGGGGTACCATGGGATGTCTACACTGGGCTGATCCCTGGTGTGCACACATACGTGCCTACCACATGGGTGTCGCCTCTCATCATGGGCCACCACTCCTCACAGTCTGCAGGTTCCTGGGGGTCCCACCCCTGGGGCAAGGCGTGCTGTTTTTTTTCTTGGCTCAGTTAGGGCTGGGCCCGAGAGACTGTGAGGATGTCAACTCTCCAGCCTTGTGAGGTTTGGCATCTCTCGCCTCCTCTGAGATGGCTTGGGCTGGAACCTTGACACTCAGTCTGAGGTCCCAGGCTAACAATGTCGGCCTCACATGGGGGTCTGTTAGTGGTGCCATGTGCTGGGGCCCCACCTGAGCTTACTAATCCGAAACTCTGGGGTGGACCCAGAGATCTGTGTTTTAACTTCCTGGTGGGAGGAGAGTAGGGAGGTGGGGAAAATGACAATAAAATAAAATAAAATAAAATAAAATAACAAACACAAAACCCAGATAAAGTAGGTTTAGAGTAATGCCAGTGCTCTGCCTAAGATAATCCAGCATGAGAGAAATAGAGCAGGAGGGGGCAATGTGAGGGCAGGATGGCCAGGCCAGGCCTCTCTGAGGAGGGAGCATTTGATGAAATCTGAGGACAGAGCTGGCCTGTGTTCTCCTGGAGGGGCCATCTCACCCAGGAGATATTGCCCAAGGTTACTGGGCCCGCTGCAGGGTTTCTGACTCAGTAAATCTGGGGTAGGGCCCTGACACAGCATGCTGTGTTGCCAAGCTCCCAGCAGGTGCTGTTGCTGCTGGTTGGGGACCTATTTTGAAAACCTTTGGTCTAGAGAGAACATTCCAGAAAGAGGGCACTGCATTTGTTAAGATTGTGGGCGTTAGCCAGGGCAAAAATGAACTACTGGGACTTCATCAAGATAAAAAGATTTTGCACAACAAAGGGAACAGTCAACAAAACGAAAAGACAACTGACAGAATGGGAGAAGATATTTACAAATGATGCATCAGATAAAGGGCTAGTATCCAAAATCTATAAAGAACTTATCAAACTCAACACCCAGAGAACAAATAATCCAATCAAGAAATGGGCAGAAGACATGCACAGACATTTCTCCAAAGAAGACATCCAAATGGCCAACAGACACATGAAAAAGTGCTCAACATTCCTCGGCATCAGGGAAATGAAAATCAAAACCTCAATAAGACACCACCTCACACCAGTCAGAATGGCTAAAATTAACAAGTCAGGAAACGACAGATGTTGGCGAGGATGCGGAGAAAGGGGAACCCTCCTACACTGTTAGTGGGAATGTAAGCTGGTGCAGCCACTCTGGAAAACAATATGGAGGTTCCTGAAAAAGCTGAAAATAGAGCTACCCAATGACCCAGCAATTGCACTACTGGGTATTTACCCCAAAGATACAAAGGTAGTGATCCAAAGGGGCATGTGCACCCCAATGTTTATAGCAGTAATGCCCACAATAGCCAAACTATGGAAAAAGCTTAGATGTCCATCAACAGATGAATGGATAAAGAAGATGTGGTATATATACACAATGGAATATTATGTAGCCACCAAAAGGAATGAAATCTTGCCATTTACAACGATGTGGATGGAACTAGAGGGTATTATGCTAAGTGAAATAAGTCAGTCAGAGAAAGACAAGTATTGTCTGATCTCATTGATATGAGGAATTTGAGAAACAAGGCATAGGATCATAGGGGAAGGGAGGGAAAAATGAAACAAGACAAAATCAGAGAAGGAGACAAACCATAAGAGACTCTTAATCTCAGGAAACAAACTGAGGGTTGCTGGAGTGGAGGAAGGTGGGAGGGATGGAGTGGCTGGGTGATGGACATTGGGGAGGGTATGTGCTATGGTGAGCGCTGTGAATTGTGTAAGACTCATGAATCACAGACCTGTACCCCTGAAACAAATAATACATTATATGTTGAGAAAAAAAAAAAAAACTGTTAAAAAAAAAAAAAAGACTGTGGGCCTTGGGGTGTGAGAGCAGCCTCAGGGATTTAATTATCTCGGCAAAGGAAAGTTATTGGTGAGCTGTGGCAGGGGAAGGACATGGTCTGATTTGCATCTGTAAAAGATCCCTTGGGTGTTTTTTGGCAGAATGGATTTGGGGACAGCAGAGATCCCTTAAGACATGGCAGTGGCCTGGGCCAGGGTGACCGCAGGGGAAGCTTAAGAGACAGGGGTGGGTATGGGCTGCAGCATGGGGGTGCAGCTGATGGGCAGGGTGCGGTGGTGAGGAAGGGAGGGGCCCAGTGTGATGCCCAGCTCAGTAGTTGCCACGGTGACAGTGACGTACTAGTTATGCACCCGGAAAACTCGGATAGGAGCAGTTTGCTGGTGGGGAGGAGGACTGAGTGTTCTTTTTCATCTATGTCATCATGGTTTACAATGAGGCCGAGAAGTCTCAGTGGGGATGTCAACTTGGCAGTGGGTATGTGAGTCTGAAACTCAGGGAAGTAGTCGGGGTGGAGGACATAATTTTGGGGAACCATTGACAGAAAGGTGCTATTTGACTAAAATCACCAAACTGGCTTGGGTATCTGAGGGACTATTAGTACTCCCGGCGGGGGTGTGTGTCTCAATTCCCAAATTCCCAGTCTCCTCCCAGTACTCTCCTGAGCTCTGCCTGGCTCTGGCTGCTTCCTCCAGAGGGTGGAACTGGCCTGCCCCCTTCCCCTTAGCATTGCTGGCACCCTGCTAGGAAAAAAGAAATCCCCAAAACCAACTCCCTTCTCTATCTGCCACTGTGCTGGCCTCCAACACCAGCAATCTCTCCCTGCATCCCCATCCTTTGCTTAACCCCCTATACCTGCCTAAAGGGGGTTTTGGCTTTGTGAGTCTGAACGCTTGGCTCTTTGGCCTCTGAGCCCTTGCCTCGGCTTGTCTGGGAGCCCCACTGAGCTTTGGGCCCCACACAGACCTTCACCTTAGCACCACTGTGGCAACTCCATGACCTCCCTATTCCCAGCACGCAGAGCTGTCTTATCACCCAGTTACTGCTTCCATCCTTTTCTAAAGTAGTTTAAATCATCAAGATTTGTAAGAGGATGGGTCCTTTTCATTTAAAAAACACACTCTCCAAACCTCAGTTTTCGATCAGTTCTTCCAACTTGGCTTTCTTTTTCCTTTTCCTTTTCTTCAATTGGAGGTGTTGGCAGGTTTTTTGAGAACTGTTCTGTGATTGTGCTTATTTCTTTCGCCTGAATGTGATATCCCTTAGGACCTATTTAGCTATTAGGGTCACGCTAAGATTGATGAGCTGCGAGTTCCCCTCACTGACTTTCTCTGGCAAACCAGACTCTTAGAATTAAATGACTATACACACTGTGCTGAAATATTCATTTGTAAGATTTGTGTTCCTGTCTTCCCAAAGAAGCACCTTTGATTTGATTTCACATTCTAGTTCTTCTTCCTATTAATAAGCTCTGTTCAATTCATCATAATCTGCTACAGACAGTTCCAAATTTGAATGATGTCACCTGGGTGAGTCATGCTTAATGGAATGCCCAGTTGGTCAATACACTGGTTCTGCATAATCTAAATTAAAGTAAACTTGAGGTCAAGTCTCACAGAGCACATTCAGCAGGTGATGAAAATTTTAAAGACCAAGTTGTTTTTGGTTGATTGTACATAATAAACCAGGCTATCCCAGTTCACAGGCTGATCCTGGAGAATTTCAGTGTCCTGGAAGCAGTACGATTTTCTCAGGTGCTGAGAAACACTGGGGAATATTAAACTGCTAAATAGTATCTTAGCAGACTGAACAAGCAGATACTGTTTTTAAAGAGCCTCAGTAATGCTCTGGAAGTACCTGGTACATTAGGAGAAGTTTATTTATTTTATGTGAATCAGAGGAAAGAGGATACTAAATTTGGCAGGGACAGTGGCACCTTGAATATTTTTAGGCTACTTACGGTAAAATTAGTACCTGCCTTGCATAGGAATGATAGAGTGTTATTGTGTTGGCATTTTAATGGAAACATAAGTTAAGTTTGCTGAGACAATGATAGTACCTTTCTTGCTCCAGACTCCTTTCCAAGATAGTACTTTCCTCCTCCTTCAGAGCCCAGAAACAAATAATTGGTTCCCCCCCACCGCACTTTAACTCAAATTTGATGAGCGATTGCTCTGCAGTGGACACTATTATAGGCCTTGGGGGTACCAGTGTGGAATAATGTAGTGACCCCTGTCAACAAGAAGTAAAGAATTTGGTGGTGGAGACATATGTGTAATTAATGTCTAGTATAATGATTAGTATAGGGGCACCTTGCATGGACATGAAGTCTGGGGGGCTCCGAGACAGTGATAATTCCTTGAAGCCGAAACTTTGGAAAGGGCAGACCAAGAGTGAGCCCAGAGACATAAGTAGATGGGTTGAGATGAGATGAGATGAGAAATTCCTTCCACATCAAGCTTGGATTTGGATTTTATCTTCCAAAGCAATGGTTAGCTGTTGAAAGATTTCAAGCAGAGGTGTAAGAGTCATAAAATTTTGCATTTGAAAAATCCTTCTGGAAGTAGTGTGGAAGATGGATTAGGAGGAACTGGGGGTGGGAAGACCAGTAGGGAAGGGCCCGACAGACCAGGGTAGAGACGGTGAGGCTCTGGAGTAAGGCAGTGGTGGGGGGGTACAGAACAGAGGTTGAGTCCAAGAGTTACAAGCAAGGAGAGAGCAGTAGATGCCTGAAGGGAAGAGCTATGGTGGGAAGTATGGATCTGTGTGAGAAGGGTCCCAGGAACATCTTGCCACTGGAAACATGAGCTTGGACTTGAGAAGAGGTTGGGGATGGAGATAAGTCTGAGGAATTCGCTATGTGGAGTTGGCACTTAATCTATGGATGTGGATAGGCTTTCCCTGGAAGAGAGTTGAAAGTAGGGAAGAGGAGGGGTCATTAACCTGGGGATAACAAGGGACTGACAGACAATGCTGATGGCAGCAGAAACAGGAGGAGAAAAGACATATTGTCTTAAGTGACACTCTGTAGTGATCTTCCTCTACCTTATTTATTTCTTGCAATTTCCCTGTCAAGCAGGAATGTCCTCAGTTGATGGACAGTAAACAGGATCAGAGGGCGAGGTGGATGGTCTCTGGGACGAGCGCCATGAACACCTTGGAAGCTGATGCTGTTCTTCATGGGAAGGGTGGGATCTGGTTCTTCTCCCTTGAGTGGGGTTCTTCTGTGGCACTTGATTATCAGAATTCGGGGGGGGGGGCAGGGTTGGGAGGTTCGGGAGACCAGGTCGTAAGAGGCCATGCAACATCTGCCTGAGTCTCCAGGAACGTTCTGTCTCAGAATGGAGCCTACACCATGTGGAGAAATCACGTGGAGATCCACACAGGGATGCTCCAGTGATGGCCCAGTGAGCTCTCTGGCCAGAGCCCACGTCACTGCCAGCCATGAGCATGGCCTCTGAGTCCATGTTCTTGCTTCTGTTCTGAGCTGCTTCATCCATGCTGCAGGGGTGCAAAGGCTGTAAGCAGGTGCACATTCCTACAAAAATTGTGGTTATGCACAGAGCATATTTGTCATGCACAAATATTTTCCTAAATATTCAGAATAAAATTTATCCCATGGATAGACTCTAAAAGAGTAAAAAAAAAAAAATTCATTAGGATTTACTTTTTTTTTCCCCCCTCAGTGGTGAGTTAGGAAACAAAAGAGCCCTTAAGATCCCTATGACATTCCAAATTGTTTATGAATAGTGAATTAGCTCAGGCTGCTGTAAAAAAGTGCACAGATTAGGGGCTTAGACAACAGACATTTATTGTCTAACAGTTCTGGAGGCCTGAAGTCTGAGATCAAAGTGTCAGCAGGGTTGGTTCCTTCTAGGATTGTGAGGGAAAATCTGTTCCCTGCCTCTTGCCCAGTTTCTAGTGGTTTCTGGCCATCCTTGATGTTCCTTGTTTTGTAGATGCACCGCCCCCATCTCTGCCTTCATGTTCATGTGGTATTCTCCCTATCTGTGTGTCTGGGTTCAAATTTTTCCTTTTTATAAGGACACCAGTGATTGGATTAGGGCTGATCTTGATGATCTCATCTTAGCTAATTATACCTTCAACAGCCCTATTTCCAAATAAAGTCGCATTCTGATGTACTGGGGGGGACCTCAGCATATGCATTTTGGGGAGACACAACGCGGCCCATAACAAATAGCACTGATTAAGTGTGCCTTGTGGAAAGTCTTTGCCTGGATATTACCCAGAGCCACAGATGCCACCATCTTTAGTGTGCTGGAACTGGGGCCATAGAAGAGGTCATGGTAGCTAAAAACAGTCCCAGGTTATTTGGGGAGACAGAAATACACAGAATCATAACAAATGTAGCAACTAGTATAAGAGAGACAGGAATTAAGTACCCCGCATAAAGAAGGGAGTACTACCCTCTGCTTGGGGCAGTTAGGGAGAACCTCCAGGAGGGAGAATTCATCTGGTGAACGGGGCACATTTCAAAATGAGGAAATCACCTGTGCAAGAGTCAGGAGCAGCAGTGCCTGTGGGTGGAGAGCGAGACCTGCTGTCGAGCCCAAAGGAGGTGCTAGAGCCTGGAGGGCTGTGTGGCCGTGTCTTACCCAGAGACGGGGGTTTGGATTTGAATATCAGAGAAGGAATATCTAATATTTGTGTGCATTTTTTTCTTTTCTTTTTAATATTATATTTTGTTGTTGTTGCTGTTAAAAAACTGTCACCTATATATATCTGCATTTTATTCTTAAGAACACCTAGATTTGATTTCCTTTGAGTACATGGGGCTGATTTTTACTCCCACTATGAAGTTGGAAACTGGGGCCCGAGGACCAGGCCTCTGAGTGGGGCTGGCTTAGAGGTGTCAGTGTGGCCCTCCCACTAGATGCGCATTGCTCTGCACTTCACACTCCCTCCTTCTTGTGGGTGCCTGAAGAATGGAGGGGGTGGCCACCGCCACCTGCAACTCACCTTCACCAGCAGCGCTGATGGTACCACGAAGAACACTGTGCACATGCACCCTGATCGACACTCCAATAGCATCTCCTGACAATACTCACAGCACTCTCCGGAGTGAGGCATTGGGACTTGCTCCAATTGACTGATGAGAAACAGAGGCTCAGAAAGAGAAGTCAGAGAAGGACCTTGAAGGGCTTTAGGGCCTGGAGGAACCCCCAAGAATATTTTCCAGGGAGGAAGCTGAGGCCCAACAGGGTACAGGGACTTGCCAAAGTCACAGGGGCCCAGGGACCTGAGCAAGCAGGCAAATGAAGCCCAGACCCAAGCCACTCTTCCACCATCCTGGGCTGCTTCTAGTTTCAGCTTTCAAGCTTCCTGTCATCTTCTGTGACTTTACCATAATGATATCCAGAAACAGACAGCTTTTTTTCACTCTTAACATTTGTCTTGTTTTCTTTAAAAAATGTCAGGGCATCTAATAGTTTAAAGTGTCCTGCCTAATAAGAATGCAAAGTGAAGAATCTGCTTGGGGTAATGATGCGTCAGATTTTAGAGTTGGAAGGGCCCTTCAAGACCTGTGACCCAACCTCCTGCTCTAGGAAGGCGGTTCCCAAGTGTTAACCTATCAAGACTGGCCATGTGCAAAGCTATTGCCACACCTTGCAAAGCACATACAGCTTTTGTTCCCGTTCACCTACAAGAAAGTAAGCTTTAGCGATGCTGGCAGTTTGCTCAAGGTCACATAGGTGTGTGGCCATGTAACAGTCCCATCCTGATAATCCCTCTCCCTGGGCATTTTCCTTTACTTGCCCAGGGTCACTGCACCCACCTGCTTCAAGTCCATCCACATCAGTTACTCCTGTGCTACTCTCTCATACCACCTGCACAAGACTTCTGTTACACTCCCCACAGCTTGCAACTCCAAGTACATTTCTGCAACTCCTTGTAAATGTTGCCTCCCATTTACTCGGAAGAAGCTGAGCATGTTTTGTTCACCCTGTGATCTCCTGGCACAGCAGAGCCCCTGACATGCAGTGGGGCTGTTTGCAGAATGAGTGAATCCAGAGCTCCCCTCCAAGCACTCTGCTTTACTGCTTCCCAGCACTGTGGTGGGTGAAAAAGCACAACAACTTGAGCTTCTGTGTGGCTGTGAGGACCTGATTCCATTCCCGTCCCACTGTGGGCTGTCCTTGCTGCCTTTTTCCCTCTTCCCATGCATGTTGCTGCTTATGTCAACAATGAAGTATGTTAGAATGATGTGCGCTGATCATTTAACCTGAAGATTTTGAAGATTTTTTCAGATTCAAGAATAAAAGTCATGAGTTGTTCTTCTCTCTTCTCCTCTCCTCTCTTTTTCTCTTCTCTTCTCTTCTCTTCTCTTCTCTTCTCTTCTCTTCTCTTCTCTTCTCTTCTCTTCTCTTCTCTTCTCTCTCTAACAACAACCCTGGCTCTGTGGTCCAGACCCTGTGATATTTGCCTTCAGTTGACACCAAAGGCAAAGTAGATCCAGACTCAGGATTTTCTGCTACTAACTTCAGAGTCTTTCAGGTTTCCATGGAAACAGATGCTGGCTTGACCAAAAAACATGGTGCACTACTTTTTTTAAATGGGAAAGATTGCTGAGCCCCGACCTTGACAATTTGATTGGCAAAGACATAGAGCCTGTTGGACGTCAAGTGGACTGCTCTTATTTCTTTGGTGGGGGCTTCCTTGTCAGTTCCAACTTCCTACCAGAATTACATGTTGCCACCCTTGTTTCCAAAAGGTAATGAGAAACAAATACTTACAAACTATTCAGTGGGCTCTTTTGGCGAATTTTGCTTTCTCCTTGCTGATTGTTGGCTCATTTTCTTTTAATGGTTAATTCTTCCTTCCTTCCTTCCTTCCATTTCCTTTCCTTCCCTCCCCTCTTTTCTTTCCCTCTCCTATCCATAGACTCCAAGACTCAAAGGTTTGGAAGCTCTGTAAATGTCTCTGTCTTTCCTCTCTTACCCATTATCTACCGTCCAACACTTCTTCCTCCTCTCCAGCACCTCTGTCAGGTGTCTCTTCTTCCCCCAGGGGACTCAGACTCCCAGATTGCTGGAGAAAGGAGGTACTGTGTGGTTATTGCCACAGAATGGTGATGTGTCAGAAAAATGGCCAAGGATAGGTAGAAGATGTAGATGTTCTTAAATGGTGAAGGAAACCTAGGGAAATGGCTGGATAAATCAGAAAGTAGCACAGAATGCTCCAGATGGAGGCATGACTCCCAGTTCCTTGGAGCTCCCCAGTGGGCAACCAAGGAGTTGTCCAGATGCACATGGTGCACTATCACAGTGGAGATCTCTGGGAGGCCCATACCTCTTGGCTCATATTTCCTCTTGTTGTAGTGGAGACTCTAACAAATGCTTGTTCACTCAGGGGACAAATAACAAGCACAAAATCAAGAGTCCATTCCTGCAGTAGCACGGCTGCATAAAATAATAAGTATTATTTTATCCATCCAATTACAACATCGTAACTTACCCTATGAGGAAACTGGCTCAGAGAGGTGGCTGGCTTGCCCAAGTTCACAGTCAACAGCAGAGCAGTTCAGCTCTTCAGACTCTCTTCTAGGCCTTCCTGTGCTGTAATCTCAGGCTTCTCCCCTCTGTCTGGGCTGCTCCACTCTTGCCCATTGGTCAAAACCACTCTGCAAGTGTAGCCTCCAATCACAAGGCAGAAGAGCTGAGCAGCCCTCTGAATCCCAGGGTAGCTCTGTGCCCCGTGCTGATACTTTACTGAAAGTTGCCTTATGATCTGTCTTACACACTGAGTTCATAGATCATTCTCGTTTTGGTGAAAGGACTAATGCTGGCTCTTAATATTAAACTGAGTTCTTACCAAGAACAGTCTGGAATTGGAAATAAAGTACAGCTTCCTGATTCTTCCTAAATTCTCTCAATTTGTTGTTCCTGCTAAAGTGGACTTTCACTCAAATGCCAGCATGATATAATTGATGGAGTAAAATCGCATTAAGAACATGAGTTAAGGGAAAGAATATTAGGTGCTGTGCAAATTGGGCTATATTGAAAATTTCCTTGCTTCTAGAAGTTATATAATCTAAAATAGAGTGCCTTTTATCATAAATAAATGATTTACATATAGATGATAAATTAAGAGCTGTAAATCAGAGCAAAAGTAGAAAGTAAAATATTCTGTATATGTCAGGGGTAAGTTCAAGACTATAAAGAAAGAAAGTGATGGCCATTTGTAAGTGTTTCCTGGTCTTGAACTTTAACTAGCTACTCAGTCAATTCTTATTTTCTAAATTTTGGCATTCTCATTTAAGAAAAAGAGCTAAGTCTATGCTGAATGATACCAAAGACCTTCCTAGCTCCAACATTCTGTTTCGTTACGGGAGAATGCATACAAATGAGGTGACAATTGGCTGGGGATGGGGGACTAGCACTTCGAAATTGGTAAGTACCTTATTGAACTGTCTAGAGTCATGCTGTCACTGTTTTACTTCAGAAAGCACATCTGTTTTTTATTGGAATGAAAAATAACTTTCGAGAGGAGGAGCAAGATGGCAGAGGAGTAGGAGACCTAAATTTCGTCTGGTCCCAGGAATTCAGCTGGATAAGGATCAAACCATTCTGAACACCTACGAACTCAACAGGAGATTGAAGAAAAGAATAGCAGCAACTCTCTGAACAGAAAAGCAGCCACTTTCTGGAAGGTAGGACATGCGAGTGAATCCGAGGCGATATTCGGGAAGATAGACGGCGGGGAGGGGGCTTCTGTCAGCTGCTACTGGCAAGTGATAGAGCCTCGGAGCACAAAATCGGAACGTTTAGAAGTTGGCTCCGCTGAGGGACATCGCTCCAGTGCCTAAGCGGGGGGTGGAACCTTCGCTGGGACAGTGTGGTCTCAGAACCCTCAGAGTCACAGAAAGACCGGGGGTGCCTGAGTGTGGCAGAGCTCCCAGGTATCAGAGTGGGAAAGCCGGCTGCAGAGATGGAGCCGAGGCGCAGGCTCTCAGCTTGGAGTTGCCATAAACCATGATCCCGGGCACAGTCGGGCCACTGCTCGGACAGCATGGACCCAACAAGCGGCAGATCCGGGGAGACTGCCCTTCCTGCCCTGGGAGGAGTGGTGCGGGAGCACACCACAGGGATCTGCTGGGTTTGGAGACTCCACACGGGGTCGGGTGCCAGAAATAGAAACGCTTGGTCATAGGCCGGGTGAGCATGGAGTGCGGCGGGAGACCTGGGAGACGGGAGTGACTGACTGCTTTTCTCTGGGGGCTCACTGAGGAGTGGGGCCCCGAGTTCTTGGCTCCTCCAGGGCAGAGTTTGGGAGGCTGCCATTTGCACTGTCGTCCTCCAAAGCTGTATGGAAAGCTTGCAGGGAACAAAAGCTCCCGAGAGCAAACCCGAGCAGATTACTTAGCCCGGACCAGGCAAGGGCGTTGCAATTCTGCCTCCTCCAGCAAAGACATTTGGGAACCATGGCAAAAGGCCCCTCCCCCAGAAGATCAGCAAGAACAGCCAGCCAAGACCAAGTTTACCGATCAATGAGAATGGCAGAACTCCAGCGCTAGGGGAATACTGCACATAGAATTCATGGCTTTTTTTCCATGATTCTTTAGTCTTTCAAAGTTAATTTTTTTAATTTTCTTTTTCATCTTTTTTTTTTTTGAATTTTTCTTTTTCCCTTTTTCAACCAATATTTTATCAATCCCTTTTTTAAAAAATCTTTTTTATTTTTCATTTTTACAGTCATATTCTATCCCTTCATAGTAGTTAACCTTATTTTTGGTATATATATATATAAGTTGTTCTCTCTTTAAAATTTTGGGATATAGTTTCTTCTAACAGACCCAAATATACCCTAAATCTCTAGTGTATGGCTTTGTTCTAGTCTCCTGCCTGATCACATCCTCTCCCTTTTTTTTCTTTTTAAATCCTCTTTTTTTTCAACCAACTTCTTACCTTGTCAATTCCTTTTATAAACACTTTTGTAATTTTCATCTTTACGGTCATATTCCATCCCTTCATTGTATTTACCCTTATTTTTGTACATATGTAAGTTTTCCTTTCTTTAAAATTTTGGGAGGCTGTTTCTTCTAACAGACCAAAATACACCCAAAGTCTAGTGTGTGACACTGATCTATTCACCAGCCTGATCATATTTGATCATATTCTTTATTTTTTATTTTTTTCTTTTTTCTTTCTTGCCCTTTCTTTTCCCCCAGTTTCAGGTCTCTTCTGATTTGTTTAGTGTATATTTTTCTGGGGTCATTGTTACCCTATTAGCATTTTGTTCTCTCATTCATCTATTCTCCACTGGCCAAAATGACAAGATGAAAACACTCATCTCAAAAAAAAGAACAAGAGGCAGTACCAACCGCCAGGGACCTAATCATATGGACATTAGTAAGATGTCAGAACTAGAGTTCAGAATGACTATTTTAAAGGTACTAGCTGGGCTTGAAAAAAGCATGGAAGATATTAAAGAAACCCTTTCTGCAGAAATAAAAGAACTAAAATTTAACCAAGTTGAAATGGAAAAGGCTATTAATGAGGTACAATAAAAAACAGAGGCTCCAACTGCTAGGATAAATGAGGCAGAAGAGAGAACTAGTGATAGAGAAGACCAAATGATGGAAAATAAAGAAGCTGAGAAAAAGAGAGATAAACAACTACTGGATCACCAGGGCAGAATTCGAGAGGTAAGTGATACGATAAGATGAAACAATATTAGAATAATTGGGATCCCAGAAGAAGAAGAAAGAAAGAGAGGGGCAGAAGGTATATGGAGCAAACTATAGTAGAGAATTTCCCTAATTTGGGGAAGGAAACAGGCATCAAAACCCAGGAGACACAGAGAACCCCCCTCAAGACCAATAAAAATAAGTCAACACCCCGACATCTAATAGTAAAACTTACAAGTCTCAGAGACAAAGAGAAAATCCTGAAAGCAGCTCAGGACAAGAGGTCTGTAACATACAATGGTAGAAACATTAGATTGGCAACAGACCTATCCACCAAGACCTGGCAGGCCAGAAAGGACTGGCATGATATATTCAGAGCATTAAATGAGAAAAATATGCAGCCAAGAATACTATATCCAGCTAGGCTGTCACTGAAAATAGAAGGAGAGATAAAAAGCTTCCAGGACAAACAAAAACTAAAAGAACTTGCAAACATGAAACCAGCCCTACAAGAAATATTGAAAGGGGTCCTCTAAGCAAAGAGAGAGCCTAAAAGTAACATAGACCAGAAAGGAACACAGACAATACACAGGAACAGTCACCTTACAGGCAATACAATGGCACTAAATTCCTATCTTTCAATAGTTACCCTGAATGTAAATGGGCTAAATGCCCCAATCAAAAGACACAGGCTATCAGGTTGGATAAAAAAATAAGACCCATTGATATGCTGTCTGCAAGAGACTCATTTTAGACCTAAAGACACCCCCAGATTGAAAGTGAAGGTGTGGAAAACCATTTACCATCTAATGGACACAAAAAAAAAGCTGGGGTGACAAGCCTTATATCAGAAAAATTAGATTTTAAACCAAAGACTGTAATAAGAGATGAGGAAGGACACTATATCATACTTAAAGGGTCTATCCAACAAGAAGATCTAACAATTATAAATATCTATGCCCCTAACATGGAGCAGCCAATTATATAAGCCAATTAATAACAAAAGCAAAGAAACACATTGAAAACAATACAATAATAGTGGGGGACTTTAACACCCCCCTCACTGAAATGGACAGATCACCTAAGCAAAAGATCAACAAAGGAATAAAGACTTTAAATGACACACTGGACCAGATGGACTTCACAGATATATTCAGAACATTCCATCCCAAAGCAACAGAATACACATTCTTCTCTAGTGCCATGGAACATTCTCCAGAATAGATCAAAACCTAGGTCACAAATCAGGTCTCAACCAGTACCAAAAGATTGGGATCATTCCCTGCATATTTTCAGACCACAATTCTTTGAAACTAGAATTCACTCACAAGGGGAAAGTCGGAAAGAACTCAAATACTTGGAGGCTAAAGAGCATCCTACTAAAGAATGAATGGCTCAACCAGGAAATTAAAGAAGAATTTAAAAAAAATCATGGAAACCAATGAAAATGAAAACACAACTGTTCAAAATCTTTGGGATACAGCAAAGGCAGTCCTAAGAGGAGAGTATATAGCAATACAAGCCTTTCTCAAGAAACAAGAAAGGTGTCAAATACACAACCTAACCCTACACCTAAAGGAGCTGGAGAAAGAACAGCAAATAAAGCCTAAACCCAGCAGGAGAAGAGAAATAATAAAGATCAGAGCAGAAATCAATGAAATAGAAACCAAAAGAACAGTAGAACAGATCAACGAAACCAGGAGCTGGTTCTTTGAAAGAATCAATAAGATTGATAAAACCCTAGCCAGACTTATCCAAAAGAAAAGAGAAAGGACCCAAATAAATAAAGTCATGAATGAAAGAGGAGAGATCACAACCAACAGCAAAGAAATACAAACAATTATAAGAACATATTATGAGCAACTCTATGCCAGCAAATTAGATAATCTGGAAGAAATGGATGCATTCCTAGAAACGTATAAACTACCAAAACTGAACGAAGAAGAAATAGAAAACCTGAACAGACCTATAACCACTAAGGAAATTGAAGCAGTCATCAAAAATCTCCCAACAAACAAAAGCCCAGGGCCAGATGGCTTCCCAGGTGAATTCTACCAAACATTTAAAGAAGAATTAATACCTATTTTTCTGAAACTGTTCCAAAAAACAGAAATGGAAGGAAAACTTCCAAACTCGTTTTATGAGGCCATCATTACCTTGATCCTGAAACCAGACAAAGACCCCATCAAAAAGGAGAATTACAGACCAATATCCTTGATGAACATGAATGCAAAAATTCTCACCAAAATACTAGCCAGTAGAATCCAACAGTACATTAAAAAGATTATTCACCACAACCAAGTGGGATTTATCCCTGGGGTGCAAGGCTGGTTCAACATCTGCAAATCAATCAATGTGATACAATACATTAATAAGAGAAAGAACAAGAACCATATGATCCTCTAAATAAATGTAGAAAAAGCATTTGACAAAGTACAGCACCCTTTCTTGATCAAAACTCTTCAGAGCATAGGGATGGGGGTACATACCTCAATATCATAAAAGCCATCTATGAAAAACCCACAGTGAATATCATTCTCAGTGGGGAAAAACTGAAAGCTTTCCCCCTAAGGTCAGGAACACAGCAGGGATGTCCACTATCACTACTGCTATTCAACATAGTATTAGAAGTCCTAGCCTCAGCAATCAGACAACAAAAAGAAATAAAATGCATCTGAATCGGCAAAGAAGTCAAACTCTCACTCTTTGAAGATGATATGATACTTTATGTGGAAAACCCAAAAGATTCCAACCCAAAACTGCTAGAACTCACACAGGAATTCAGTAAAGTGGCAGGATATAAAATCAATGCACAGAAATCAGTGGCATTCCTATGCACAAACAACAAGACAGAAGAAAGAGAAATTAAGGAGTTGATCCCATTTACAATTGCACCCAAAACCATAAGATACCTAGGAATAAATCTAACCAAAGAGACAAAGAATGTGTACTCAGAAAACTATAAAGTACTCATGAAAGAAATTGAGGAAGACACAAAGAAATGGAAAAATGTTCCATGCTCATGGATTGGAAGAACAAATATCGTGAAGATGTCAATGATACCTAGAGCAATCTACATATTTAATGCAATCCCTATCAAAATACCATCCACTTTTTTCAAAGAAATGGAACAAATAATCCCAAAATTTGTATGGAACCAGAAAAGACCCCGAATAGCCAGAGGAATGTTGAAATGTTGAAAAAGAAAAGCAAAGCTGGTGGCATTCCAATTCTGGACAATGGAACAGAATAGAGAGCCCAGAAATGGACCCTCACCTCTATGGTCCACTAATCTTTGACAAAGCAGGAAAGGCTGTCCAATGGAAAAAAGACAGTCTCTTCAACAAATGGTGTTGGGAAAATTGGATAGCCACATGCAGAAGAATGAAACTGGACCATTTCCTTTCACCACACCCAAAAATAGACTCAAAATGGATGAAAGACCTAAATGTGAGACAGAAGTCCATCAAAATCCTAAAGGAGAGGGGCACCTGGGTGGCTCAGTCGTTAAGCGTCTGCCTTCAGCTCGGGTCATGGTCCCAGGGTCCTGGGATCAAGCCCTGCATCGGGCTCCCTGCTCCACGGGAAGCCTGCTTCTCCCTCTCCCACTCCCCCTGCTTGTGTTCCCTCTCTCGCTGTGTCTCTGTCAGATAAATAAATAATATCTTTTAAAAAAAAATCCTAAAGGAGAACACAGGCAGCAACCTCTTTGACCTCAGCAGTGGCCACTTCTTCCTAGAAACATCGCCAAAGGCAAGGGAAGCAAGGGCAAAAATGAACTATTGGGACTTCATCAGGATAAAAAGTTTTTGCACGGCCAAAGAAACAGTCAACAAAACCAAAGGACAACTGACAGAATGGGAGGAGATATTTGCAAATGACATATTGGATAAAGGGCTAGTATCCAAAATGTATAAAGAGCTTATCAAACTCAACACCCAAAGAACAAATGATCCAATCAAGAAATGGGCAGAAGACATGAACTGATGTTTTTCCAAAGAAGACATCCAAATGGCCAACAGACACATAAAAAAGTACTCAACACGCTCGGCATCAGGGAAATCCAAATCAAAACCTCAATGAGATACCACCTCACACCATGCAGAATGGTTAAAATTAACAAGTCAGGAAACGACAGATGTTGGCGGGGATGTGGAGAAAGGGGAACCCTGCTACATTTTTGGTGGGAATGCAAGCTGGTGCAGCCACTCTGTAAAACAGCATGGAATTTCCTCAAAAAGTTGAAAATAGAGCTACCCTATGACCCAGTAATTGTGCTACTGGGTATTTACCCCAAAGATAGAAAGGTAGGGATCCGAAGGGGTACGTGCACCCCGATGTTTATAGCAGCAATATCCATAATAGCCAAACTATGGAAAGAGGCAAGATGTCCATCGACAGATGAATGGATAAAGAAGATGTGGTATATATTTACATTGGAAAATTTGCAGACATCAAAAGGAATGAAATCTTGCCATTTGCAACGATGTGGATGGAACTGGAGAGTATTATGCTGAGCGAAATAAGTCAATCAGAGAAAGACATGTATCATATGATCTCACTGATATGAGGAATTCTTAATCTCAGGAAACAAACTGAGGGTTGCTGGAGTGGTGGGGGGTGGGAGGGATGGGGTGGCTGGGTGATAGACATTGGGGAGGGTATGTGCTGTGGTGAGCACTGAATTGTGTGAGATTGTTGAATTGCAGACCTGTACCTCTGAAACAAATAATACATTATATGTTAAAAAAAAAAAAGAAGATAACAGGAAGGGAAAAATGAAGGGGGGCAAATCGGAGGTTGAGACGAACCTTGAGAAATTATGGACTCTGAGAAACAAACTGAGGGTTCTAGAGGGGAGGGGGGTTGGGAGATGGGTTAGCCTGGTGTTGGGTATTGAAGAGGGCACGTACTGAATGGAGCACTGGATGTTTTATGCAAACAATGAATCATGGAACACTACATCAAAAACTAATGATGTAATGTATGGTGATTAACATAACATAATAAAATAATAATAATAAAAAAATAAAAACAACTTTCTGTATCTGTTAAAGAGGAGGATGTCCTCATGTGCCATTCACCCTTTCTGAACACCCACGAGTTCAGTTGTGAAGGCGAAGCTCTACAAGGTCATCTTCACAAGGGTTAACAGATGTCAGTTTTCACATCATGCTATTTATGAGACATTTCATATCAGCAGGACTTTAAACGATGTTAAGAAAACCACTCTCTTTGACATTATCTGGGGCTACAGAGCACTTTCTTATTTTATCTCCTCAGACCAGGGAGAGGTTCCTATTTTGAATTATGTCACTGTCTTAAAGAGCAGCACTTTCATCCAACGGACAAATTAAAAGAAGAAGAGGATGAGTTGCCCACATTGTCACTGTGTCAACTTGATTAAAACATAGCCAGCCAATAAAGATCCAAAAAACTGTGTAATGAAGGGGGAGGGCTTCATATATTGTTCATGATAGATCCCAAACCAAGTAATAATCAAAAACAAAAGCCAAGTAACTGATCAAATAAGATGCCATTACTTTGAGGATTCATACTTTTTGACAATTAAATGTTAGACTATCAGATAGTTGAATATGGTTTCTAAGATAACCTTCAAAAGAAAGAAGCTCATTGAATAGAAGCAGATAATGTGATAGAGGAAACCCAGGCTGCCTCTCTTGAGATTTCAAAGCTGTGCATTTTGGAAGGCAATGTGGGTGCATGACCAGCTTCCTCAGGTCAGTTAGTTACATGTCTTTCTTAAAACCAAACATATTTTAAGTGTGTAGAGAAGTTAAAATTTTTGAAGCCTGTTCAGGAATATATATCATGGTTTCTTGAATTGGCAGGCAGGCATATTGACCATGTTTCTAGCTTCTGTAAACTTGATGCTTTAACATCTGCCTTGCACACATACGCCTGACATGCCTCATTCTGGATAACCCACTAATATGCCTCAGTCACTTTGCCTTGGCCTCTTGCTTCCCTCATCACCCCTCCCACACCTTGGGAGGAGTTCTACACCAGGGGGCACATTTGAAAATACAAACCAAACCAATCCAGAGTCTACATCCCCAACAACCTCTCTTATTGGGCTCTCACACTCCAGGCCACCATATATCTGCCCTAATCCCCCCAGAGCTGGGTATCAGACAACTAGGACAGCCCCTCTGCCCCAAAGCCTGATGAAATTATTCAAACTAGCCAACCCTAGACCTGACTTGCCTGTTCCTTCTTGTGGAAACTTCAATAAAGGCTCTTGCACACAGTTTCTCCCTCTGCTTGAGGATAAACCCAGGGAGGTTCCTTGCACAACTCCCATGGAATGATATGTGTTCCCTCTCTTGGAATCTGTGGATATAATTAACTTTTTTTTATGGCAATTGTCTCCTGATTTGTTGGCCTTACCATACCTAGATAATAATAAAACCTATTAAAATATAGGATAAGTAGTGAGGATCCAATTCTTATGAGGTGCAGATTTATCTCTAACATCCTGGCATAGGTTTTTCTATCTTTTAGCCCTGGGCTTTGTCCCTGCATGATACCCTAGTAGGATGTGTGGTGGAATGAGGAAAAGAAATCTAGTTGGAGGTATATGGATTGGCTTTGGACATTGATTAGGCTCTTTTTGCTTGGGCATTTCCAGACCTTCATCTGGACATTGCCAATAACTGCAGTTTAAAGCCCTGGTATTTCAGAGAATATGTCACCTTACCCCATTTCCCAATTATAAATAAAATCCTCACCACTGCTCTGCTACTTGTGAATGCCATGACTTTAAAAGTGTTTGACTTCAACTTCTCACAGGCTGGGACCATGTTTGTCTGTTCCACAGCTGTGTTCCCAAGCTCAGTGTAATGTCTCACACAGAGTTGGTACTAGCAAGATATTAGTTGAACAAATACATGAGTGAATTGTTCAACTATTAAATCAGGTTGTCTCAAATCCATCCAAAAGTTTATATGGAATGGGTACACAGAACTCCGTGGGTTTTTATGTTAGACTGAATAATGGTACCCCTAAAAGATATCATTGCTGAAATCCCTGAACCTGTGAATGTTACCTTATATGGCAAAAAAGATGTGATTTTGCATTGCATGTATGATTAAGTTAAGAATCTTGAGAGGGGGAGATTATCCTGCCTTACTTGGGCCCTAAATCCAATCACAAGTGTCTATAAAAGAGAGGCAGAGAGAGATGACACCACAGAAGAGGGAGAGACAATGTGACCAAGGAGGCAGAGAAGGGAGTGATGTGGCCACACCATGAAACACCAAGGAAGCTGGATGAGGCAGAGATAGATTTTCTCCTAGAGCCTTCAGAAGAAGCATCGTCCTGCTGACACCTTGATTTCAGATTCTGGCCTCAAAAATTGTGACAATGTATTTCTGTTGTTTTAAGTCCCTAAATTTATCATAATTTGTTACAGCACACTCAGGAAACTAATAGAGTTGTTGAGGGAAACTGTTTGGTGTTTATCTCTAGAGAATTCTAAAAACAGAAACTGTATGGTCTTATTCTGGAGTGGTCAGATGACAGGAACTAGATTTGGTGGTCTATAGACTTTCCTTTCCAAGAACTTTTCTTTAATTCTGAGAGAAGCTTGGTTACTTGGCTTCATTTTCTTTCCTCATGTAAATAAGTTTGGTAAGTGTACATGTAAGGCACAGAAGAGGACAAATATATGTAAGCAGACTTGGAATGCCTGCAAATTTAAGCTACTTTAATTCCTATTATTACTACTCCATTCTAATACCTGCCAATCTGTCATTTAAATAAAAGGGAAGAATTCTTTGAGATTCATTTTTGATCATTACATGGCGATTATATTTATTTACCTACTGAGTTAGTGTTGGAAAAGATGATTCAAGAAAACTTGTTGACTCTAGTGGATGATCTTTGAAAGGAACATGGATAAAGTGGATTTTTAATAAAATCTTGTGCAATCTCAGGGAATATATTAACATTTTATTTTGTATGGCATTATCCTGCTCTTTTTGGTCAATTAATTTATTAAGAAACCACTGATGATTGTTGTCATTGTTGTTGTTTTTAAGTTTTTATTTAAATTCCAGTGAGTTAATATACAGTGTAATGTTAGTTTCAAGTATATGATAGAGTGATTCCACACTTCCACACAATACCCAGTGCTCATCATAAGTGCACACCTTAGTCATTGTTGTTTTTTAAATGATCCAAGTAAGATGAGCAGAAGCTTATAAAATCTTAATAAAAATCTGATCCTTAAATGTGAAATACACTTAGGGAAAGAGTAGCAGTATATCTTATCTAATCATTTCGGCATGAAATGTTAGAATTCTTGGAGTTAGATTCACAAATATGTCCAAATCATATCCTGTATTTTCTTGTCTCCCAGGCAACTGCTAGAGCACCTTTGAATTTTCTTTGAAAAAAAAAAATCAATGTCTTATATAACAGGCTGACAGTCTACAAGACAGAACATATGATTGTTTTGCCATTTTAAATAACACAATTTGGTCACACAGATTACACAGAATGTAAAAATTGATAGAGAAATATAGCTTCAAGAGATGTAATGTCAATATGTTATGTTTTAGTGAAAGTTATAAACAAAAGTTTGCTACATGACATTTCTTTCCTTAATATAGAATTTTTTGGGAAACTTCTTATCTGGGATGTTCTTTTCACCAGGAGGCTGAGGTGCTAGGTTATTGTTTGGTCTCACTAGTCTTCAGCCTATATTCTCTGTCCAGGCTCTATCCAATATCTTGCAGAGACAACATATCTAGCAGGGTTCACTATCCTCTAGCTAGAGAAACTCTTGCAGAGAGCAACTAATGGTTTTTCTTTGAAAAGGAAGGTCAAAATGCCTCTTCTCTGTTAAAGTAGATTAATTTCCAATCCTACATCCTACAGGACACTTTTGTGCCCAGTCAGTTGGTGTCTGAAAGGTCTCCAATCTGAACCTACCTTACTTTTCTTCTTTTAGTCAGCTCCAGCGGGAACCTGCTATTTCAGAATATGCTTCTCATAAGCTTTGTTTTGCCTTTATGGAGTTTCCTAAAGAGGTAGCCTGTGCCTTACAAAGTTAAGTAGATAGCCAATGCATGCATGTATCTTCTCAACCAATATAAATGATTTCTTTAATAACATTTCTACCAATGTTATTGGTAGAAACAATAGTGGTTACAGTGAGGTGAGTAAAAAGTGCCTTCTAGGATTCTGGCTAAGACACCTGATGAGTGGTTGTGATATCCACTGGTAAAGAGAACATGGAGCGAAGCAGTTTTACTGGAGAAAATGGTGAATTATGTTTTGATATATTGAGTTTGCATATGGGGGATAGGCGAAGCCTTGCAAATCAATGACATTACCTAGGAATGGGGTGTAGGATGAGAAAAAAAGATTGCCTGTCATTGAATCTTGAGGAGTATCTATAGGCAAGAAAGGACTAGTTCAAGAAGGAGGCATCTACATTAGAGTGAGAATGACAAAAAGAGATGAAATATTTCATTCATTCACTCATTCAACATATATTATCGAGTGCCTAATATGTGCCAGACATAAACTTGACAGTGTGTCAAAAAATAGAAAATGGTCAAATAAATGCATTTTGAACCTAGCAGTTATTGGTGACTTTCAGAAGAGAAGTTTCACTGGAGTGGTGGGAGTAGGACCTAGATGGTGGCTTGAAGATGGAATAAGCAAATTGGACAATGAGTGTGAATAGTTTTTCAAATAATTTGATTGTGATTGAAAAGGACAGAATGGTGAAGGAACTCTGGAGTTGCCAGTAAAAAACTGGCAAAACTATCAAAATTAATATTTTTGGGACTCAGGAATTTAAACAAATACTTGCAGCAATCTGGGGAATGCTTATCCAAGAAAAATATTGAGTCTTGTTAATAACAGAGAACTTTGTGGCATTTTCCCCTTACTTATGCCCCACTGCCTGCTCTGTAGTTTAGCAGTAGCCTCGAAAACAAAGCCGGTATTTCTAGCACTGGAGAAAGCAGAAAGGACCTGATTCAGAAAGAAATTTAGTTATTTATTTTGGACTGTTTAATGGCTCCCTGGAAGACCATTTTTTCCCCAGACTCAGAACACACTCAGTGCACAAGATGTTCCTCAAAAACGTGTGTAAGAAAATGTTTTAGTTGCTGCTGCCTGAAGTGATAGATAGCAGTTGGAGCAAACAACAGACTAAGCAAAAAGCTTAGGAGGAAAGCCTGGTGCATGAGGTTTTTAAGAGTGATTTGGAAAGTTCTAACACATTCCTGAGAATCTGGAAGGGCTTTCATATACCCAAGGGCTGTGCCTATACCAGAAAAAAACCTGAGAACACTGTATGCTCTCAATTTTGGCTGAGAATGAGGCTCTCTTGAAGTGGAAGTGAATGCTATCAGAGTTGTAAACTGTTTAAGTGTTGAAGTTATTCCCCAATGTGCACAGAGAGCCCCTCAGCAAAGACTGAGAGATTTTTTGGTTCCAGGAACTTAAGAAAACATATCTCTTGTTTAACCGTTATCTGACTACCATGCTAACCGAGAAGACTTCACACGAAACAGAGATTACAGACTTTACAACATTAGATCAAAAAAGTCACTAAATAAACAAAACAACAACTACAAAAGCAGTGACAAAAACTCTGGGAAGGAATGAAAATATAACCTCCAAAGTAGTTACATTCTAATATTAAAAGCATTCAGTTTCCAAACAAAAAATTATGAGACATGGAAAGAAACAAGTAATGGCCCATCCATAGTTAAAACAAAAAAAAGCAATCAATAGACTGTCCAGAGAATGCCAAGATGTTGGACTTTTTAGCATAGATTTTTAAATCAGTTATCTTTTTAAGAAAGATTTATTTATTTATTTTAGAGAGAGAGGGAGAGAGAGAGAATCTCCCCCCTGAGTGTGGAGCCCTATAGAGGGCTCATCGAGACGCTTGATCTCACAACCCTGAGATCATGACCTGAGCCAAAACCAAGAGTCAGACGTTCAACTGACTGAGCTCCCCAGACGCCCCTTAAATCAGTTATCTTAAATATGTTCATAGAGACAAAGGAAACCATTTCAAGAAGTAAAGGGAAAAAAGGATAATAATGGAAAATATCAATAAAGAAATAAAAAATTAAAAGGAACAAAATAGAAATTGTGAAGTTGAAAAGTACAATAACTGAAATGAAGAATTCACTAGAAAGTCTTGACAACAGATTCAAACTGAGGAAAATCAGTGAACTTGAAGATAGTTCAGTTGAGATTATCGAGTGTCAGAAACAAAGAAAAAAGATTAAAGAAAAATGAAGTCTCAGGGACCCATCAAACACCATTAAGCATAACAACATATGCATAATGAGAGTCCCAGAAGAGAAACAAGAGAGATAAAGCAGAAAAAAATTTAAAGAAATAATGGCTGAAAATTTCTCAAATTTGAGGAAAAACATTAATGTAAGCAGTCAAGAAGAATCACAAATCCAAGTAGGATAAAGTCAAAGAGATCCATTCCTAGACACACCACTATCAGTCTGTCAAAAGCCGGTAACAAAGAAAGAATCTTAAAAGCCGCTACATTCAGGGATTTTCAATAAGATTAATAGTTAATTTATATCAGAAACCATGGAGATCAGAAATCAGTACAACGACCTATTCAAAGTGATAAAAGGAAAAAGACTGTCAACCAAAATTTCTATATTGCTACTTAAATGAGACAAGTGGCTTCTGTATATTGGCCCTAGTTTACTTTTTCACAGCAGAATGGGATCCATTGGCTTCAAAGCTCAATGGTACCAAACTCAAATTTTGTGCATCTGATTGTTTTAACTATAGCTCCCAGTAAGCAGATTTTTAGACATTTAAAGACTGCCTGCATTGCATCCCCATAAAATTATACCCAACATCTGATAGCCATAGATAAGATAAAGCTGGTAGCTCTGAAAGACCTCAAACTGCTGCTGCCCTCATAAACTCTTGGACCCATAGACTCCCTCCCATGCTGCTGAGTGACCACACCTGGACATATAATCCCCCTCTGGAAGGTCTTATGCTGCAACACACTTACCCGGATGCAAATTTGTCAAACATCACCCAAATAAAGCTTGTCATATGTTACTGCTACATTGTGTTCTTATTTTCCTTGATTATCCTGAATATCCCTTGAACTCACTATATATATCTGGCAAAACCATCCTTTGAAAATGAATGAATTAAGATGATCATACTCCCCAAATTGATCTAAAGGTTCAATGCAATCCCTATCAAATTTTCAATTTTCTTTTTTTTTTTCAGAAATGGAAAAACTATCCTAAAATTTATATGAAAATGTAAGGGCCCTTGAAGTCAAAACAGTTTCAAAAGGAGTGAGCTGGAGAATTCACATTCCAGATTTCAAAACTTACTACAAAGCTGTAATCATTAAGCCAGTGTGGTAATAGACATGTAAAGAAATAAAAAAGAATTTAAGGTCTAGAAATAGAACCATACATCTATAGTCAATTGATTTTTAACAATGGTGCAAAGACTTTTCAATGGGGGAAAGAAGTGTCATTTCAACAAATGGTGGAACAACTGGATATCCACATGCAAAAGAATGAAGTTGGACCCTCACCTTATGCCATATGCAAAAATTAACTCAAAATGGTTCAAAGTTCTAAATGTAAGAGCTAAAATTATAAAACCCTTTGAAGGAAACACAAATAAATCTATGTGACCTTGAGTTAGAATATGACACCAAAACACAAACAACCAAAAAGAAAAAATAGATAAATTTGGACCTCATCAAAATACAGTGTAATAAAGGACACTATAAAAAATTGAAAATCTACCCACAGAACGAGAAAACATGCTTGCAAATCATAAAAACAATTAAGGGTCTGTATCTAGAATATATAGAGAACTCCTGTAACTCAACAATAAAAAGACAACCCAGTTTAAAAATGGGCAAAAGATTTAAATAGATTCTACACATAAGTGATGAATCACTGAATTCTACTCCAGACTTCAATATGTACTATATGTTAACGAACAAAATTTAAATAAATAAATAAATGGAAAAAATAGATTCTACACAAAAAATCAATATGCACATGAAAAGATGCTCAAAATCATTAGACATTAGGAAATGCAAATCAAAACCACAGTGAGATCCATTTCTCACCCACTAGAATTACTAGAATCAAAAGTCAGATAATTGCAGATGTCGATGAGGATGTTGAGAAATTGGAACCCTTATATATTGCTGATAGGAATATAAACTGGTGCCACTCACCACTTTGGAAAGAGTTTGTCAGTTCCTCAAATGTTAAATGTATAATTATGATACAATAATTGCATTTCTGGATATGTAAAAGAGAACTGAAAACATGTTTACACAATAACTTGCACACAATGTTCATAGTAGCATTATCTGTAATAGCCTAAATGTGGGAACAACCCAAATGTTCATCAACTGATGAATGGGTAAGTGAAGGTGGCACATCCATACAATGGAATAGTATTCAGTCATAAAAAAGAATTAAGCACCGATCCATGCTGTAATATGGATGGACCTTGAAAACATTGTGCTAAGTGAAAGCCAGATGCAAAATGTCATGTATTGTGTAAATCAATTTATATGACATGTCTAGAACAGACAAATCTGTAGAAACAGAAAGTAGTTTAGTGGTTGCTAGGGTATTGGAAAAATGGGAAATTAAGACTGCTGATCAGTACAGGTGTCTGTTTTAGTGATAGAAATTTTCTGGAATATCTGGTGAAGCTTGTGAAATGTAGTAAATATATTCTAAAGTACTGAATCATTTTAAAATGGTGACTTTTATGTTATATGAATTATATCTCAATAAAAAAATTTAAAAAGAGTGTTTTCTTTTTTCTCATTTTAACATGGAAAACACTTGAGCATATTTCAACACTAATTTGAAAAATCCAGGAGAACTTGATAGATTATTTGAAGTTACTGTAACTGTGGAGGGGTGGTATCTGGATCCCAGTGGAGGGACTTTGATGGAGGAGGGTCACTTCTGCTGCGGTGAGGGGGAGGGGATAGACCAGGTGCAGTCTGCTGGAGCAGAGTAGTGTTAGTTCTTCTTCTATGGCTCCCATTTTTTCTATTAGGCAAGAGGCACAGTCCATGCTGATGATTACTATGAGACAACCAGAGAATCATAGTGGATTTTATAGTCACTGATATGGTGCTCATGAAAACAGGAACCTGTGAATTTTTAAGTATCAATTTGTGGAGTTGTTTGATTTTTTTTTTCTTTTCTTTTTTCCACCACAAAGTTCAGATATCTACTGAAGTCATGGAGAAAGTGTATATATTGATCCAAGACTGAAATTTTGCTGGTCATTTGCAATAAAAGTGAGGAGTGATAAACTGAATTATCTGTTGAATCCCTTGGGTTACCTGGCAACAATTTAACTGAGACCTGTCCCGACTCCATCGGGAAGGGCTTTGTAGAATGTCAACTTATTGTGATGTCTTTCAGATGCTATCAGGAGTAGTGTGCCGTTCCCCGGAGCAACTGAAAACTAGCTGCAATATCTACTACCAAAGCTGCTTTCACAGCCATTGAAACTCCCTGTTACTCAATGATCTGGTAATCTCAAAGCATGGGGCTGGGAGTGCCGGCATGAGTCCTGGTGTGTACAGCCACGTATGGAACAAGCACACTATTGTGGGCAAGGCTGACAGTCCCAGGGTCAGCGTCACTTACCAGGCCCTCGGTCTCCATGTTCTAGCATGCACTGTGTGACATTTGTGGGGGTAAGCTGAGCCCTGAAGGATAAAGAGCCAAGTGTATTGGCAAAGAGTAAGCTGAAATGATGAGATTCCAGATGTTAAGGTAGATAAGGAGGAAAGCGAATATAAGAGGGCAGTTTGGATGGGGAGAAATGAAGCAGTAGTGCTGGCAGGCTGATGAGAACAAAGAATAAATATATGGATTCATTAAACAAAGAAGCTATGAAGATAGGATTATCATGAGGAGTATCTGAAATATTACATTGAAGGTGGAAAATTTTGCTACATAATGAAGTTAAAAGGGTGCCCTCGAAAGTGGGCTGCTGAGATAAGAGGAGGAAGACTTTGGAGGTGATGAAGCCAAGCACCAAGGCACCAAGACATGGATGGGTCTCTGATGAAATTATTTCAATGTTCATTGAAATAATCGAGAAGGATGGTAGGTGTCAGGATGGTGAGGAAGACAGAACCTGATGCTAAAATGTACGCTCTCATTTGGATTTGAGTTTTTGCCTCAGGTTGGATGACATGGAACCACACAAGGTTCCTAGAATTCTGAACACCAGGCTGATCTGAATTTGTTATTTAAGGAGACTTAGCTAAAAAGCAGGGCTCCATCCAAGTACTGGCAGCAATTTTATTTTATATTATATTCATTACATTTCATTACCAATCAAAGGGGCATTTTTACATACTTCCTTTGTGGTCACCGTTGTCTCAAGTATTATGTGGGGATACAAATGAAATATGAAATATAGTCCCTATGATCAAAGTTTAAAACATGAGCAACAAACATAAGACAAAATCCAAATAATATAAGGGATCGTGTGCACTAAATTTTGCTATCCAGGCACTGGGTACAAAAAGAATTTGCAGAAGGAAGAGATAAATGGAATATTAAAGATTTGGAGAAACTGTGAAAAGCTGAGGCTGGATAAATGGGTACGATTTGGGTAGCCCCCAGGCGGAAGGAGAGTATCACTGGTAAAACAAGGAACCAAGAGAAATCCCAGAAGTGTAAGTGAACATGATGAGTTTGTGTATGGATAGCCTCTTAGCCCGACAAGAAGGAGAGGCATATACTGGGGAACTTATGAATTAAAGTGGGCAGTAGTGAAACAAGAAAAGAGCTCATGAAACAAAATGTGGTTTAGTATGATGTTAGCTTTTATTGGAAGAAACAGCTCTATAAGTTTATAAGCAAAGGGATTACTTGGTTACAGTGTTATTTATGAAAGAATAGACTGACAGTAGCAAGGAGGTTAGATTTGAATGGGCAACCTAGAGTCTGGAAGGTCAACTTTAGACAATCCAGATGATCCAGCGTTGAGGGTATGAGGGCTTAGAATAAGGTCGATGCACTGGAAATGGGCAGGAATTACATAGGTTATGACAGAATTCTGGGGCAAGCAGATTGAGTTTTTGACTGTTTCTGATGGGGGAAAGGTGGTAGTGTTGTGAGCAGAGGGCAGCCGGCTTGAGAAAAAATAAATTTTTGAATATTTATTTTAACGGACTAGTTCCTTGTCCTTGTTTAATGATCTAAGTCATATAAGCAAAAAAATTAATTTAGTACTTATTTATGTCAGAAGCTATTCTGAGTAATAAAATAAATAAGTTACTGGCCCTCTCTAAAGCACAATTATATTTTATATTATAATATATATGTGTACAGAGATGACTAATGTAAAGAGAAGAATAATACGGAGGTAAAATACATAAATAAAATTTTGTATGAAGTGCAAGTTAAGTTGTTAGAATTTATGTTGGGAGGGGAATTAAAGAGACAATGACTTACTGTTCTTATAATATTATAGGTACAATTATGCCTAATTTTAAGCCTATTTTTCTTGTGAATAGATAATGAATACTCATGTATTTTATTTAATAAGGAATTACTATATTGTTAGGAAATCTACTTTTCTTCTTGATAAAATTGAATTGATAATATTTTTATTACTAAATAGTATTCTTTGAATTTTTTAATGACTTCATAATATCTTGTATTGATATTTTATAATTTTTGCTAAGTATTGTATGGTTGGGTATTTAGTTCACTTCTAATATTTTGTTACTTAAAATAATGCAAAGAACACCTGGCAGCTTAATCCTCGAATATATCCATGAACATTCTCTTAGGATAAATTTCTGGAAATGGAACACTATACAAATTTTAAAAAATTGTATTGCCAAATTTCTCTCTTGAGAATAGGAATTATCTTTGCTAATATAATAGGCAAAAATAGCATCTCACATTTAAATTTGACTTTACTTCTTATTTAAATATACTTAATAGTTTTTCTTTTTGAATCACCTGTTCTTGTCCATTGTCCATTTTTCTATGGGATATTTTGTCTTTTTTATTGTTTTGCAAAAGTTCTTTAAGCCTAGTGACATCATGTATGTTGCAGATATTTTTCTTAGTTTGTTATTTACTTTCTAATTTTAAAATATTTTTGTACTAAATTTCTCCACACAATCATGCCAGCGTCTCTGTGAGTGAAGGAATAGAGAAAAGTGGGGATAGAAGATATTAAACTAAATAAAATTATTCTGTTCTTCTGGTAAAGGGCTTTTATCTTAGTGGGAGAAAATCTCCATACAATATGTGATAGGAAGTCAACATAAGATGAGATGAAAACTTAATTTATTTCATTCATTGGCTAGTACTTTTCAATTATGCTTTGACAAGAAAATCGGCAAACAATTGTGTTTATCTATGTTACAAGTACAATTTATTCCTTTTTTAGTCTTTCTATGCTTTTCTTCTTGTTTTTTTTTCCTCAGAAATATTTGGATCTATGTCTAGTCATGAACTACTTTGATTTTATTTGCATTTCATTTTTACCTGTCATGCAAGATAAATGAGCTATTTTAGGGTCTATTAAAAGCACAACTTACTCAGCAAAAGAAAAATGTGATCATGAAATAAAATCTGGAAAATTCAAATAAAAAATAATTGATCAGCAATACAAATTTAGATAAATTTTACTTTTATCATATATCAAAATAATCTGAACACAACTATATACTTAATAATCACAGGTTAAAGCTTATTCTTAATCTTTTTTTCTTTCCTTCACTTCATTATAATGAGATTAAGTAAAATCTTGTTTAACTTTAATCTTTCTCAATTTAAGTCACTCTTGGTGAAGCAAATATCACACATTTCATTTACAGGATTGCTTTTTTCTGGACTCTATAGTTGCACACTGAAAAAGATGTAGAAATGCTGTTTTGGTACCTGCAATTTTGTGTGATGTCTGGTGATCTTTCTCCTTGTAGTGGATTGTCTTCTTCCTACACTCCTTTTAAAAACACTATAGGCTTATGTACCAAAAACTCTTTCAGAAACAAGGAATGCTTCTAATAACAAAAGAAAAACATGTGGTTTATGATTTTTTAAGAATGTGAAAGGAATAATCTTTACTAAAGGTTTAAAGTTATGTTTAGGTTATTCTAACCCTTGGCTAGATATAGACTTGGTTTTCCATAATGGGCCCTGAAATGAGGGAAAACTATTTCTACCATTGCTTGACCTTCTGTTTTACCCTCACTGTTTCTTTTCTTGATCTAAGGTCACAAGAGGATGAGTTTTGGAAAAGAATTCTTAAGAATTGGATTAAAACTTGTATGCAGTATTAGAAAATATCTTGCCTTAGAGCAATATATTCTCTTTGTTCACTCTGAAAGTCTAGCTGCCAAATTAAGAACTAAAGGGAACAGACAAGTCTTATCTGGGGCTTATTATATACATATTTGTTTCTTAGTTGGAAAATGCACAGTTGAGGTTAATCATGTGACTATCTATGGCTACATAAATGTTTTTCACTAATAGTTTTGCTTCAAGCCATTCTTCCAATACAGTGTTCCAATAAATGTGACAAAACCATGCAGCAATCCCAGGTGCGGACACTGATTGTCAGTATGTTTCTCTGTTGGAAAGGTGGCTTTGTCACAGCTCTACCCATTAAAAAAGAACATTTCCTGAGAAGTTCAATATTCCAATCTGAGTACTGGCCATTGTAATTTGACAAAAGATTACAGAACTAGATGTTGAGAGCTATTCGGAATGGTTCTCACTGGTGCCTAGCTTTTAATACTATCTCTAGGGGTTCCATTCCGTGGTCCCCCGATGTACCCAATATTATTGAAAACCGATGTAAGAGATAAAAACTTGAAACCAAAAGACTGGACTCTAGCTCTATCACTAACACACTATGAAACCTTAAGCAAGTCCTTAATCTCTCAGAGCCTTATCAATAAAATAAGGATAATTGTATTTAATTGTTAGGATTGTTAGAAAAGTAAAAGGAGATGCTGTTATACTTAGGACAGTGTTCAGTTCCTCATAGAAATTCAGTTAATGCTTGTCAAAGAAATTGGCTTCATTCAATCATCCAACAAATATTTACTGTGTGTCAACCTTAGGCTAGGATCTTATCTAGTTCCTTGGGATAAGTCAGTAAATAAAATAACTGCTCTGTCAGGCTTTGTGTGTGTGTGTGTGTGTGTGTGTGTGTGTGTGTGTGTGAGTGGTGTGTATGTGTGTGTTGTTGCCCTACATAATCAGCAAGGAAACAAATAAATAAGTTTTTAGAAGGTGATCTGTGCTATTTTGGAAAGAAAGGACCAAAATGAAGGAATCTCAGAGGAGCAGAGAGTGACAAAAGTAAAATATACTTCTCAAAATATAGAGGGCTCCTCCAAAATAAGTTGAGATTTTGGTAGCAATCTGAATGAAATGAGCCACTAGTGTATCTGGAGCATGCTTGGTTGGGAAGAAGAAAGGAGGACAATGGACCTGGAATAAAAAGAACAAGGAGGACATGGAAGGAAATGAGGTCAGAGAGGATATGGGTGGGTTTGATACAGATTATATAGAGTCTCCCAGGTTGTTTTAAAGACTTTGGTTTTTCTTTGAGTAATAACTTTAAGCAGTGATGTGATATGATTTACATTTTAAAGAAGCATTCTTGCTGCTACAGAATAGAGTGTACAAGGGCAGGAATTAAAGTTCAAGAGGCCACTTAGGAGGCTGTAATGGTGAAGGAAAGATGTGACTATGGCTTGGACCAGAGTAGTAGCTGAGTAGGTGATGGCTAATAATCAGATTTGGATACATTTTCTAGAACAGGAGTCAAAGATGACTCTTAATGTTTTTAGCTTTGGGTAATTATAGGAATAGAGATGCATATACTGATACGATTAAGATGGGGGCTGAACAAAATTTGGAGAGAAAGTAAATAATTTGATATTATACATATGTTTGAGATGCCTTAGTTAATTTTGTTAAGAGGAGGGCTCAGGACTGAAGATATAATTTGGGAGTTGTCAGCACATGCATGGATTGGACAGACCAGAGAGGAGCTCAGGATCCCGGGGCACAATAGCTCTCAGGATCTGGCGCATGAGAAGAATCTAGTGAAGGAAGCTGAGATAGGATAAGAACCAAGAAATAGTCATGTCTTTGATGTCAGGTGAAGAAAATGTTTCAAAGAGAAGGTGATTATGTGTATGAAAACACTGCTACTAGGTCAAGTCAAATCAAGACAGATAATTGATCAGTGAATTGACCCAGTTGTTTGGATTTTGTTTAGCAAATCAAACCTCTGGGCCAATTCAGTAATTTCCTATCGACTGCTACTTTTCCTGAGTATGATCATACTTCCAATTTCTTTGCATGGCTCACAATTTTTGGCTAAAAACTGGACATTTTATACAATATATTGAAGCAACTCTGGATTCTGTCTTATAGCAAATCAAACGCAGCAACATACAAAGGGATTATATACCATGTCAAAATAGCATTTATCTCAAGAATGCAGAATTGGCTTTACATCTGAAAAAATAAATTAAAAACAATTTTTTTTCTTGTAGTTTTTAATTTTATTATGTTATGTTAGTCACCATACAATACATCATTAGTTTTTGATGTGGTGATCCATGATCCATTGTTTTCGTAGAACACCCAGTGCTCCATGCAGTACGTGCCCTCGTTAATACCCATCACCGGGCTAACCAATCCCCCCCTCCCCCTCTCCTCTAAAACCCTGTTTGTTTCTCAGGTCCATAGGCTCTCATGGTTCATCTCTCCCTCCAATTCCCCCCGCCCATTTTTCCCTTCCTTCTCCTAATGTCCTCCATGTTATTCCTTATGTTCCACAAATAAGTGAAACCATATGATAATTGACTTTCTCTGCTTGACTTATTTCACTTAGCATAATCTCCTCCAGTTCCATCCATGTTGATGTAAAAGTTGGGTATTCATCTTTTCTGATGGCTGAGTAATATTCCATTGTATATATGGACCACATCTTCTTTATCCATTCATCGGTTGAAGGGCATCTCAGCTCTTTCCACAGTTTGGCTGTTGAGGACATTGCTGCTATGAACATTGGGGTGCATATGGCCCTTCTTTTCACTACATCTGTGTCTTTGGGGTAAATACCCAGGAGTGCAATTGCTGGGTCATAGGGTAGCTCTATTTTTAAATTTTTGAGGAAACTCCACACTGTTTTCCAAGTGGCTGTACCAACTTGCATTCCCACCAACAGTGTAAGAGGGTTCCCCTTTCTCCACAACCTCTCCAACATTTGTTGTTTCTTTCCCTGTCCATTTTTGCCATTCTAACTGGTGTAAGGTGGTATCTCAATGTGGTTTTGATTTGGATTTCCCTGATGGCTAATGATGATGAACATTTTTTCATGTGTCTGTTAGCCATTTGTATGTCTTCTTCAGAGAAGTGTCTGTTCATCTCTTCTGCCCACTTTTTGACTTGATTATTTGTTTTTTGGGTGTTGAGTTTGAGAAGTTCTTTATAGATTTTGGATACCAGCCCTTTATCTGTAGTGTCATTTGCAAATATCTTCT
>NW_022589728.1:6603347-6615799 GCF_004348235.1 Phoca vitulina | reverse complement strand
CTTGCATCCCGGGGATAAATCCCACTTGGTCGTGGTGGATGATCCTTTTAATGTATTGTTGGATCCTATTAGCTAGGATTTTGTTGAGGATTTTGGAATCCATATTCATCAGGGATATTGGTCTGAAATTCTCCTTTTTGATGGAGTCTTTGCCTGGTTTGGGGATTAAGGTAATGCTGGCCTCATAGAATGAGTTTGGAAGTTTTCCTTCTGTTTCTATTTTTTGAAACAGCTTCAGGAGAATAGGTATTATTTCTTCTTTGAATGTTTGGTAGAATTCCCCAGGGAATCCATCAGGCCCTGGACTCTTGTTTTTTGGGAGGTTTTTGATCACTGCTTCCATCTCGTTACTGGTGATTGGCCTATTCAGGTTGTCAATTTCTTCCTGTTTCAGTCTTGGCAGCTTATAGGTTTCCAGGAAGGCGTCCATTTCATCCAGATTGCTCAGTTTATTGGCATATAGTTGTTGATAATAATTTCTAATAATTGTTTCTATTTCCTTGGTGTTAGTCGTGATCTCTCCCCTTTCATTCATAATTTTATTAATTTGGGTCCTTTCTCTATTCTTTTGGATAAGTCTGGCCAGTGGTTTATCAATCTTATTAATTCTTTCAAAGAACCAACTTCTAGTTTCGTTGATCTGATCTACTGTGTTTCTGGTTTCTAATTCATTGATCTCTGCTCTAATTTTAATTATTTCTCTTCTAATGCGTGGCTTAGGCATCGTTTGTTGCTTTTTCTCTAGTTCTTTAAGGTGTAGAGTTAGTTGGTGAATTCGGGATTTTTCTATTTTTTTGAGTGAGGCTTGGATGGCTATGTATTTCCCCCTTAGGACCACCTTTGCAGTATCCCATAGGTTTTGGACCAGTATGTTTTCTTTCTCATTGGTTTCCATGAATTGTTTAAGTTCTTTGATTTCTTGGTTGACCCAAACATTCTTGAGCAGAGTGGTCTTTAGCTGCCAAGTGTTTGAATTTCTGCCAAATTTTTTTTGTGTGATTGAGTTCCAGTTTTAGAGCATTGTGGTCTGAGAATATGCAGGGAATAATCTCAATCTTTTGGTATCGGTTGAGACCTGATTTGTGACCCAGTCAGTATATGGTCTATTCTGGAGAAAGTTCCATGTGTGCTCGAGAAGAATGAGTATTCTGTTGTTTTAGGGTGGAATGTTCTGTAAGTATCTATGAGGCCCATCTGGTCCAATGTATCATTCAAAGCTCTTATTTCCTTGTTGATTTTCTGCTTAGATGATCTGTCCATTGCTGAGTGTGGAGTATTGAGGTCTCCTACAATTAACGTATTGTTATCAATATGACTCTTTATTTTGGTTAACAGTTGGCTTATGTAGATGGTTGCTCCCATGTTGGGGGCATAGATATTTACAATTGTTAGATCCTCTTGTTGGATAGACCCTTTAAGAATGATATAGTGTCCTTCTGTGTCTATTACTACAGACTTTAGTTTAAAATCTAATTTGTCTGATATAAGAATTGCTACCCCAGCTTTCTTTTGAGGTCCGCTGGCATGGAAGATAGATCTCCATCCCTTCACTTTCAGTCTGTATGTATCTTTAGGTTCAAAATGAGTCTCTTGTAGACAGCATATGGATGGGTCCTGTCTTTTTATCCAATCTGCAACCTTCTGCCGTTTTATGGGAGCATTTAGGCCATTCACATTGAGAGTGATTATTGAAAGATATGAATTAATTGTCATCATGTTGCCTGTGAAGACGTTGTTTTTATAGATTGTCCCTGTAAATTTCTGTTGTAGATCACTCTTGGGGTCTTTCTCCTTTTATAGAACCCCCCTTAATATTTCTTGCAGGGCCGGCTTAGTGGTCACATATTCTTTCAACTTCTGCCGGTCGTGGAAGCTCTGCATCTCTCCATCCATTCTAAATGAAAGCCTTGCCAGATAAAGTATTCTTGGCCCATGTTCTTCTCATTTAGTACCCTGAATATGTCTTGCCAGGCCTTTCTGGCTTGCCAGGTCTCTGTGGATAGGTCTGACGTTATTCTGATGTTCCTCCCTCTGTATGTAAGGAATCTCTTCCCCCTAAGTGCCCTGAAGATGGTTTCCTTGGTTCTAAGATTTGCAGGTTTTACTATTACATGCCGGGGTGTTGGCCTGTTTTCCTTGATCTTAAGAGGGGTCCTCTCTGCCTCTAGGACATGAATGTTTTTTCATTCCCCAGATTAGGGAAGTTCTCAGCTACGATTTGCTCAAATACATCTTCTAGCCCTCTCTCTCTCTCCACTCCCTCCGGGACTCCAATTATTCTGACATTGGAATGCCTCATGGTGTCACTTATTTCTCTGATTCTATTTTCATGGATTCTGAGTTGTTTTCCCCTGGCCTCCTCTTTTCCCTTTTTATCTATTATACTGTCTTCCAGATCGCTTATTCTCTCTTCTGTCTCAGTTTCCCTAGCTGTTAGATTACCTAGATTGGATTGGATCTCATTGATAGCATTTTTAAGTTCTGCCAATTCACCTTTTATTTCTGCCTTTAGAGACTCTATGTTGTCATTAATTGATTTCTCCATTCTATCCATTGTCTTCACAATTGCTAGCCTGAATTCCATCTCTGACACCTTGGTTATATCTGAATCCACTTGTAAATCTGCAGCATAAGTCATAATCTCTGAGTCTTTTCTGTTTTGGGGGCTCCTCCTCCTAGTCATTCTGTTGATGGGTGTTTGAGGGAATGTATAGAGTCCAAATTATTGACCAGAACCCAAGCAAGATGCACCTGTTTTCTTGGGACCTTAGGGTTGCTGGCCTCTTGTTTTCCCAGCCTGTCTTCTGCGGGAGGGGCCTGCCGCGCTGTTACTCAGGCAACCCTGTTTGGGCGGAGTTGCCCTGCGCCCCTGTGGCAGGGGATGGGCTCAGTGGGAATCAGTCTTTGTGGCATTTGTTCTCTGGCGCCTTTCCCTGGCGGCTTTCCATGTCTCTTCCACGAGTGAGAGCAGAAGAGACCGTTTCCAACCCTCTGCCTCAGAGCAGAGAGACCTCAGTCTGTTCTTCAGTGAGCTCTCCAGGCCACACTGTCTCCGTTTCTGTCCGTGCTGCTATAAACTGCAGCGTCCTGGGTTGTGTGCCCCTCCGCAGCGCTCCCAGTCCTGCCTCCAGGTCGGGCACATCTCTGTCCTTTGTGCTTCTAAAACTGCCAGCCGCTCCCAATTCAAGCGCGCGCGACTCCGCCGCTTGGGGTTTCCACTCCCGGGGGTTGCAGTTCACCGGCGCAACCCCGGCGCAGCGGGTTTCCGTCTCGGAGGCTGCAGTTCGCATGCGTGCGACCGTCGCTCTGGTTTCTGTCCGGGAGGCCTGCAGTTCACGTGCGCGCGACCCCGCCAGTCTGGTTTTCCACCCCTGGGGCTGCCCTAAAGTTCTTTCCCAACGCTACCGGTCTGCGAGTCTGTGCCCGTCCGCAGCACCCGAGGCTGTCACTCACTGGCGGTGTAGGATCCCCACGTCCAGGCACCCTCCCACCGCCGTTTATCCTCCGATATCTGCCCGCAGAATCACGGCTCTCCGCTTCGTACCTCAAAACCAACTTCCTGCCTAAAAACAATTTTTAAAACAAAATAAATATCAATTAAATATTAAATTAAAATTAAAAGTTAATTATTAAAAATTAATGTCTAACAACCTCTTAACTGATGCAGGAAAAGCTTTAGACAGTCCAACATTTATTCATGATAGGAACTAGAAACAGAGACCTTCCTTAACCTGATAAAACACCTACAAAAAACATACAGCTAAGATGATACTAAGTGGTGAAGAATAAATGCTTTCCCTCTAAGACATGAAATAAGACAAGGAAGTCTGTTTTCACATTTATTAACATTGTACTAGAGGTTTTAGCCAGTGCAAGAAGACAACAGAAAGGGTTTTCTAGGTTGAAAAAGAGTAAGTAAAACTGTTTATTTGCAGACCACATGATCTTGTATGTAGAAAATTGTAAAGAATTTATGAAACAAAAAATTCCTTAATAAATCTAATAAATGAATTTACTGAGGTTGCGGGATACATGATTGGCATGCAAAATCAATTACATTGATATATACTAGTAGCAAGTAACCTGAAAATGAAATTAATGAAAAAATTCTATTTGCAATAACATCAAAAAGAGTAAAATAGTAATACATTTAACCAAAGAGGTGTAAGAATTGTACACACCCAAAATAATGAGATGTTGCTGAGAAAGTGTAAAGAAAATCTAAATAAATGAAGAGATATTCCATGTCGTGGGTTGAAAGATTTAATATTTATAAGATAATAATTTATTTCCAAATTGAGCTAAAGAGTCAGTGCAATCCCCATCCAAATCTCAGAATGTTTTTGTAGAATTTGAAGACTACTTCCAAAACATTAATTAGATGTAAGAGACTCAGAATACCCAAAAAATTTTGAAAAGAAAAAAGATGGTCTTATATTACCAGATTTCAAAAGTTACTATAGAGTTAAGGAAACAAGACTGTGCAGGTAAAGGTACAAGGGTAAACATAAAGATCAATGATCAATAGAGAGTACAAAAATAAACTCATGCATTTATAGTCAATTGATTTTGAATGAAGTTGCCTAGGCAACTCTTTTTAACAAATGGTCCCATAACAATTGGACATCCAAATGTAAAAAAAAAAAAAGACTCCTCGTTCATTCTATATGCAGAATTAACTAAAATAGATCATATGCCTAAATGTAAGAGCTAACTCTACAAAACTTACAGGTTAAAACATTGGAAAAACCTTAGTGATTTAGGTTTGACATGTATTTCTTAGAGACTGCACTGTAAAAAGAGAGAAATAAAACAATAAATTAGATTTCATTAAAATTGAAAACTTTTGTTCTTAAAAAAGTACAATTAAGGAAACAAGAAGATGAGCCAAAAACTGGGAGGAGAATATTTGCAAATCAAATATCTGATATAAAACCGCTATCCAGAATATATAAAGAACTCTTAAAACTCAGTCATAAGAAGACAAACAACCTAATTTAAAAAACTATTTGACCAATAATTTACCAAAGGTAAGAATCACAAATGAGTATACAAAATGATGCTCGATATAATTTCCAGTCTAGGAAATAAAAATGAAAAGCATAATACAATACCACTACAAAACAAAAGCTAAAATTTTAAAAGATGGACAATACCGAGTTTTGGCAAGGACCTGGAGAAACAGGCATTTTGTGTAAGTTTGAGAATACACTTGTTTCATCCAGAAATTCTACTGCTAGTTATTTACCAGAGAAATAAGATGAACGTTTATGTATTTGCATATGAATATTCAAAGCAGCTTTCTTTATTTGTAATATCTCCAAGCTGGTAATAACTCAGATATGCATGGACATATGGTATATTTATACAACAGAAAATGACTTTGTAATATACAGGAATAAATTCTTGGCATATGCAACAATGTGGAGGAATCTCTAAAACATTATGTTGCATGGAAGAAACCAGATACAAGGAAATACATTCTGAGTGGTTTCATTTATGTGAGCTCTTAGAAAATATGAACACATTTCTAATGGCAGAAAGATCAGTGGTTGCTCTGGGGCCAGAAGTGGAAGTGGATTGATTATAAAGAATCAGGAGAAAACTTTTTGGGTAATAGAAATATTTTATATTTTCTTTGGTGTGGTGGTTACATGGGTATGAATATTTGTCAAAATTCATTTTTACACTTAAAATGGGTTCATTTTGTTGATTGTAAATTATACTTTTATAAAACTGATGTAAAATATTTTTTAAGGGGTACCTGGGTGGCTCAGTTGGTTAAGCGTCTGACTCTTGATTTTGGTTCAGGTCATGAGATTGCCTCACGTCGGCCTCTGTGCTGGGCATGGGGTCTGCTTAGGATTCTCCCTCTCCTTCTCCCTGTCCTTCTCTCCCTCCTCCTGCTCTCCTGCCTCTGCTTGCACACTCACTCTCTCTCGAAAAATAAAAATAAAATAAAATATAATTTAAAAAAAAGTAGTACAGCAATAAATATCTTGTACTTGCATCTTTTTGCATTTTTGCCAGTGGCTTATTGGTGTAGACCTCCACAAATGTGATTGATGGGCCAAAATGTGAATTTGTAGGAGATTTACTAGATAGTGCCGAAGTCCCCTTCGTGAATGTTGCACCATTTTGCATTCCCAGTCATAAGGTTAGAAAGAACTATTTATTTCCCCAGTCTTGATAATAGTGTGTGCTGCAAAATTAGATGTTTGTCAATCTAACAGAAATATATGAAATCTTAGTGTATTTTTAATTTGCATTTTTAAAAGATGAATGAGCAAGTTTTAACAACATTTTACATATTTAAGACCAATTTTTATGGGGTCTTTCCCATAAGACTTTTTTTTTTTAATAGGGCTTTTGATTTTTTAAAAAATCTGTTTTTAAAAGCTCCTTATAGGAACGCCTGGGTGGTTCAGGCAGTTAAGCAACTACCTTCTGCTCAGGTCATGATCCCAGGGTCTTGGGATGGAATCCCACATCGGGCTCCTTGCTCAGTGGGGAGTCTGCTTCTCCCTCTGCCTGCTTTGCCTGCTCTACCTGCCACTCCCCCTGCTTGTGTTCTCTTTCTGTGACAAATAGATAAATAAAATCTTAAAACAAATAAATAAAAGCTCCTTATATATCAAGGACATTAATCCTTCATCTGTGATGGAAGCTGTAAATATTTTTTTCCCAGTTTTTGTTTTCACTTTGCTTATGGTGTTTTTTTCTATGGATTTTTCATTTTCTTTTTATAAAATCAAATGGGATACATTTATTTCATATATTTGGATTTTGACTCATGGTTAGGTAAATTTCCTCTAGTGTCAGGTTACAGAAGAACTCAACAGGAAGTCTATTCCTGCTTTGTTTATTTTCAGATGGGAGATATCATAGTTAGTTGCAATGCTGATGGCAGTCATCTGGTAGAGAAAAAATGATAATGCAGAAAGGAGGGACAACTTGAGAAGTTCAAGATTAGATAAGGTGGGAATGGGATCTAGTCAAAAGAGTAGGATTATAAATATTATCCGAGATATTTTAAAGAATATCTTGGGAAAGGGGAAAAAGGAAAAGAAAATTTCTGTTATAGGAAAATCAAAGTATTGCCTTCAGGGTTTTTCCACACAGATCTTCTATATTGAGAACTATCATTGTTCAGGACATCTTTTTGTTTTTTTTCTTTAATGTAATTGAGGTGAAATTCAAATAACATATTTACATAAAGCATAGCCATTTTATTTTTTATTATTTTTTAATACATGTGATCATACTGCACTTATAGTTTTATAATATGTGCTTTCACTTGACAGTATGTTTTTGATGATTTTTTTTTTAAAGATTTTATTTATTTATTTGACAGAGACACAGTGAGAGAGGGAACACAAGCAGGGGGAGTGGGAGAGGGAGAAGTAGGTTTCCCACTGAGCAGGGAGCCCGATGCGGGGCTCGATCCCAGGACCCTGGTATCATGACCTGAGTTGAAGGCAGATGCTTAACTACTGAGCCACCCAGGCGCCCCAAGCATAGCCATTTTTTTTTTTTTTTAAAGATTTTATTTATTTATTTGAGAGAGAGAGAGCACAAGAGCGGGGAGCGGGAGAGGGAGAAGCAGACTCCCTGCTGAGCAGGGAGCCCGATGCGGGACTCGATCCCGGGACTCCAGGATCATGACCTGAGCCGAAGGCAGTTGCTTAACCAACTGAGCCACCCAGGCGCCCAAGCATAGCCATTTTAAAATGAACAATTTAATGGCATTTACTTGTTGTACAATCACAACCACTATCTGGTTCTAAATAATTTGCTGCCCTACCCCTCAAAAAACTCCATACTCATTAAGCAGTTACTCCCCAATCTCTGTTCCCTAGCCCCTAGCAATCATCAATTTGCTTTCTGTTTCTATGGATTTAACTATTTTGGGTATTTCATATAATTGAAATTCTATGATATGTAACTTTCTGTGTCTCTGTTCTCTCAATTAGCATAATGTTTTCAGGATTCATTCAGATTGTAGCATGTGTCAATAATTCATTCATTTTATGGATGATAACATTCTGTTGTACGGTTATACTAAGATTTATTCATCCATTCATCTGTTGATAGACATTTGGGTAGTTTTCTTCATATCTTCACCAACTCCTGTTATTTTCCATTAAAAAAAATTGTTGCCATCTTAGTAGGTGTGAAGTGGTATCTCATTGTGGTTTCAATTTACATCTCACTAATGACTAATGATGTTGAACATCTTTTCATGAGCTTAATGGTCACTGTATATATTTTTGGGAGAAATATTGTCAAGTCATTTGACTCTTTAAAAAATTGGGTTGTCTTTTGTGTTGTTGAGTTATAGGAGTTTTCATATATTCTGCATACTAGACCCTTATATGTGGGTCATATCACCTGATATGTGATTTGCAAATATTTTCCTCTATAGGTTATTTTTTTACTTTCTTAATAGTGTCTTTCAATGCATGAAGTTTTAATTTTGATGAAGTCCAATTTATTCTTCTTTTGTTGCTCATGCTTTTGATGCTTTATCTAAGAATACATTGCCAAATCCAAGGTCATGAAGATTTACACCTATGTTTTCTTCTAAGAGTTTTATGGTTTTAGTGCTTATATTTAGGTTGTTGATCCATTTTGAGTTAATTTTTGTATATGGTGTGAGTTAGGGTATGACTTCATTCTTCTGTATGTAGATATCTAGTTGCCACAACACTACTTACTGAAGTGACTATTCTTTACACATTGGATGGCCTGGACACTCTTATCTAAAATCAATTGTCTATAGATGTGTGGGCTTATTTCTGAACTCTTAATTCTATTCCATTAGTCTATATGTCTATCCTTATGCCCAAACTACATTGTTCTGTAAATTACTGTAGCTTAGAAGTAAATTTTGAAATTGGAAAGTGTGAGCTCTCCAACTTAGTTCTTTTTCAATATTATTTTGGCTATTTGGGGCTATTTGCAATTCCCTATGCATTTGAGGATCAACTTTTCCATTTCTGCAAAAAAAGTTTATTGGAATTTTGATAGGCTATTTTGGAATTTTTGAATCTGAATATCACTTGGGGGAATACTGGCATCTTATCAATATTAAGTCTTCCAATCCTTGAACATGGGATGTCTTTCCATTTATTGAGTTCGTCTAATTTCACAACTTTTTCTTTTCTGTTTTCACTATACAAATCTTTGACCTCTTTGGTATTTTTTCAGATATCTTATTCTTTTGGATACTGTTATAAATGGAATAATTTCCTAATTTCCTTTTGGATTATTCATTGATGGTATATATAAACTCAACTGATTTTTGAATGTTGATCTTGTATCCTGCATCTTTGTTGAATTTATTTATTAGCTCTAGGGTTGTGTGTATGTGTGTCTGCATGTGTATTCTTTGGGATTTTCTGTATATGAGATCATGCCATCTGTGAAAAGAGACAGTTTTATTTCTTCCTTTCCAACCAATACCTTTATTTTTTTTATTGCATAATTACTCTGGCTAGAACTTCCAGTAAAGGGGCGCCTGGGTGGCTCAGTCGGTTAAGCGTCTGCCTTCGGCTCAGGTCATGATCCCAGGGTCCTGGGATCGAGCCCCGCATCGGGCTCTCTGCTCCGCGGGAGGCCTGCTTCTCCCTCTCCCACTCCCCCTGCTTGTGTTCCCCCTCTCTCTGTGTCTCTCTCTGTCAAATAAATAAATCTTAAAAAAAAAGAACTTCCAGTAAAATATAGTATAGATAGAGTGAAAGCAGGCATCCTTGTCTTGTGGGGGGAAGCTGTCAGTTTTTCACCATTGAATACAATGTTAGCTGTGGGTTTTCATAAATGCCCTTAATCATGTTGAGGAATTTTCCTCCTATTCCTAGTTTTCTGAGTGATTTTTATCATGAAATGATAAACAATTTTCTCAAATGTTTTCTATATCAGTTGAGATGATCATGTCATTAGTTTTCTTTTGTTCTAATTGGTGTATTATATTGATTAATATTCTCAAGTTGAACCACCTTTGCATTCCTGGGATAAAGCCTATTTGGTCACTGTGTATAATCCTTTTAATATACTGTTTAATTCAGTTTGCTAGTATTCTGTTGAGTTTTTTCTTCATATTCATAAGAGACATTGGTTGGTAGTTTGTTTTTCTTATGATGTCTTTTCTGGCTTTGGTATCAGGGTTATCCTGGCCTCATAGAATCAGTTAGGAAGTGTTCTTTCCTCTTCTATTTTTAAGTAGTATTTGACAAGGACTGGAATTTATTCTTTAAATGTAGAATTCCCAAGTGAGCCATCTAGTCCTAGATTTTTCTTTGTTGTAAGGTTTTTGATGACTGATTTAATCTCTTGTTATAAAGTTTTCAGAATTTCTATTTTTTGTGTGTGTCAGTTTAGGTAATTTGTGTATTTTTTATTTTTTTAAAGATTTTATTTATTCTTTGAGAGAGAGAGAAACAGTGAGACAGTGAGAGAGGGAACACAAACAGCAGGAATGGGAGAGGGAGCAGCAGGCTTCCCACAGAGCAGGAAGCCCAATGCAGGGCCAGATCCCAGGACCCCAGGATCATGACCTGAGCCAAAGGCAAATGCTTAATGACTGAGCCACCCACATGCCTTGTGTATTTTTTAAAAAGAATTTGTCCATATCATCTAGATTATCTAATTTGTTGGCTACAGTTGTTAATTGTAGTCTCATAATCCTTTATATTTCTGTGGGTTCGTAGTAATGTCCTCATTTTAATTTCTGATTTGAATTATTTTCATTTTGTCCCTATATTCTTAGTCTAACTTAAGGTTTGTCAGTTTTGTTGATATTTTCAAAGAAATGACCATTTGGTATTGTTAACTGTTTTTGTTTATTTTTCTTTTATTCAGTTTTTCATTTATCTCCCTGAATAAACCATTAATGATGGGATAAGCCATATTAACAAGGAATCATTATTTAAAGGCACAGAAAATTTTCTTGGTAAATTATTTCAAGCAGGTAGGGGAGAAATAATTCCCATTCTCTAAAAACTTTCATAATGTAGATAAAGACAAGAAATGGCTCTTTTATTCTACAAAAATACACAATGTTAATGCACAAATAAACACAAGAAATGCCAACATAAGTTATTAGCAATTGCGACTCCAGTGCATATTAAAATCCAAAAGCAAAGCCTTTTATAAAATGGTTAACACAAGACTATAATGTTGATTCAATATAAACAAAACATAGAATCATGTTTATAAATGTTGAGACATGAACTGCAAAAACTTAACATCCGTCTTGAAAAGAAAACAGAAAGTATAGCTTCTTTAACAAAGTCCAGATTAAATGCAAAGCTGAGTCAGTAGAGACCATTAAAATTAGGGTCAAATTAAGGATGCAACCATCCTTAAGAACAGCTATCCTCACTGTTATGTAAACATTAGCTTGGAAGTTCTGTTTCCTATAGAAAGACATGGAACAAAAATCAGTATATAAGTATTGGCAAGGAAGAAAACTGATTACTTTGTAGTAAAAAAAACCCCAGTCAATTGAAAATTAAAAAAAAAATATGAAATGTGAACAAAGTGATTAACACATAAACATCAAATACATTACCATGTGTCAGCAATGACTAATTAGAAAATAAAACAAAAATTGAAATGATACACTTCCAGTGTAGCTACAGTAAAGTACATTGGCATAATCTTAACCACCTCCTAGATTCCTTGGATGTTGTTCTGGTCAGGGTATTTATTCCACGGGGTCTTTAGGGAAGTAGCAGTGCAACATGGAATCATTGTAAAGTAATACAACTCTTTTAGGAAGCAGTGTTGCGGTTTATGTTGAGAGTCATTGACATATTCATGCCCATTTATTATACTAATTTTACCTCTAGAAATTTGCCCTGAGGTAATAACACAAAATCTAGGAGATTTTTTTAATTTTATTTTATTATGTTATGTTAGTCACCATACATCATTAGTTTTTGATGTAGTGATCCACAATTCATTGTTTTTGTATAACACCAATGCTCCATGCAGTATGTGCCCTTCTTAATACCCATCACCGGGCTAACCCACCTCCCCACCCCCCTCCCCTCTAAAACCCTCAGTTTGTTTCTCAGAGTCCATAGTCTTTCATGGTTCATCTCTCCCTCTGATTTCCCCCCCTTCATTTTTCCCTTCCTTCTCCTAATGTTCTCCATGCTATTCCTTATGTTCCACAAATAAGTGAGATCATATGATAATTGACTTTCTCTGCTTGACTTATTTCACTTAGCATAATCTCCTCCAGTCCTATCAGTGTTGATGTAAAAGTTGGGTATTCATCTTTTCTAATGGCTGAGTAATATTCCACGGACCCTCAACTCTATGGTCAAATAATCTTCAACAGAAGAGGAAAAAATATGCAATGGAAAAAAGACAGTCTCTTCAATAAATGGTGCTGGGAAAATTGGACAACCACATGCAGAAGAATGAAACTCGACCATTCTCTA